>NC_135611.1:2535000-2700000 GCF_053574225.1 Canis aureus | reverse complement strand
ACAATCTCATTTAAATGGGCTTTTCTGAATTTAGTCTTTGAATATTTTTTTCCTATGGGAGAAAACATATAGTAAAAAAAATTAGATATTGCATCAATGTATAAGATACACATTTCTTAAATTTTAATTTGATCAAAGTATTTTTCTTTTCTTCTTTTTTAAACTAATGGTCTTAAAGTAATTCAGATATAGCTCATTCATCAAGTGGCAAAGGGGGAGATCCTGTGTCCCTGACAAATTATCTGAGACACACTGAGTCTTGGTGAATCCGAGGAAGAAAGATGTAGAAACAAGAAAACGAGATGACTGGAAGTGGAAAGACTTAGGGCCTCACATAATCAATTACTTGTCAATAGACATTACATAGAGGTAGGTAGATCTATCTGTCTATTTTTCTATGTGTGTGGGGAGAGATAAATAGATAAATAAATAAATATCCCCCCAATCTTCAAATTACTGAATGAAAGTGAAGGTGGAGAGAGAGAGAGCCTGATCAACATGCTAGAAAATTCAGACAACAAATACTTTCAAGGACTCTTCTTTTTTTTTTAATAATAAACTTATTTTTTATTTGTGTTCAATTTGCCAACATACAGAATAACACCCAGTGCTCATCCTGTCAAGTGCCCCCCTCAGTGCCCGTCACCCATTCTCCCCCAACCCCGCCCTCCTCCCCTTCCACCACTCCTAGTTCATTTCCCAGAGTTAGGAGTCTTTATGTTCTGTCTCCCTTTCTGATATTTCCTACCCATTTCTTCTCCCTTCCCTTCTATTCCCTTTCACTATTATTCAAGGACTCTTCTTGGTGGAAAGTAGACCTGAAGGTGGTGCTGGCGGGTCTGATGGGTAGCACACAGATTCTATGAAGCTCAGCACTAGGGCTTCACCCTGTTCCAGAAGACTCAAGCTCCCCCAAGCTGGAGAAATCCTCACAAAGAGCACATCCTACAAACAGGAGAGCCTAGTCAGGTGAAGCCCCAAACGAAGCAAAGTCAGAAATAAATATATTATTAAACAACTGGGTGTCATGAACCAGGTAGCTTTTTCAGCTATTTGTTTTTGTTTTTTATATTATCTCACTGTTTTTCACTGTGAAATTGATTTTCAGGAAACTGGAACTCGGAGATTGTTGGTAAAGTCATACAACATATTTGGCAGAATCAGATTCTTTCAGAAATTAAACAAACTAAAGATGTTGAAATTTGGCACTGTTCAAACTAGCCAAGTTTCCACTAGGGGCCTCTACCCAGGGCTCTAGTATAATTTGAGAAGATTTCATCTTCTTTTGTTAATTTACCAACTTCAACAGAACTTGAGACCTTGTTTGATATGACACATGTACAGGATGTATGCATGTATCGTCCAGCTCTGGCTGTCTCTTTCCAGCTAGATACATAGATAGGTAGATTACACATAGATAAAAAGATAGATGGATAGATAGATGATGGATGGAAAGATGATAGATAGGGGGACATGGGTGGCTCAGTCAGTTAAGCATCTGCTTTCAGCTCAGGTCATGATCGCAGGGTCCTGGGATCAAGTTCCATGTCAAGATCCCTATTCAATGGGGAGCCTGCTTCTCCCTCTCCCTCTGCTGCTCCCTTGCTTGTGCTCTCTCTCTCTGACAAATAAATAAATAAAATCTTCAAAAGAAAAAACAAAGATGATGGATAGATGGGTAGATAGATGATGGATACATAGATGATAGATAATAGATAATAGATGGAAAGATGAATGATGGATGGATAGATCTACGATAAGTAGACTCAGATGGAAACAGATGATACAGATGTAAGCACAACTGTAGTTATAAACATATATGACTCCACAGATGCCCAAGGCAGGAATTTGTGAATGCTTCCATTTCTAAAGTTATGTGCTATAGGTTATGTACAAAAGACTACTTTCTACATAAATAAAAATAAGTTGGCAAATTAACAAACTTCTTGTCAAAAAAAAAAAGAATTCTTTAGTAAAAGGCGAAAGATTTATACGATCTGAAGAGAAACCAGAGTATTGAAAGGGAATATAAGGGAAGGGAGAAGAAATGTGTGGGAAATATCAGAAAGGGAGACAGAACGTAAAGACTGCTAACTCTGGGAAACGAACTAGGGGTGGTAGAAGGGGAGGAGGGCGGGGGGTGGGAGTGAATGGGTGACGGGCACTGGGGGTTATTCTGTATGTTAGTAAATTGAACACCAATAAAAAATAAATTAAAAAAATAAACTATAAAAAAAAACTTAAAAAACCATAAAAAAAAAAAGAATTCTAAGGAACTGGTGGCAGACATGTGAATGTGTTTGTAGATGTGAGTGTATGGGCAAGGGAGAGAACGGTAGGCGATGGGCAGATAGATGACAGTCAGCTCTTACTCCAGACAGACTAAAGCGCTAGTTCTTCCACGAACTCCCTATCCCTCAATTCCCTTTTGCTTTTGCCTCTATACCTGTTCCTGTAGTGAACTCAGTTATCAGCCTGCCTCCTCCTCTGGGAAGACTTCAGAGATTCCTGCTCCTGGGACACAGGCAGAGGTCCTGCGTCCCATGATTCAGGGTGCCTGGGGTGTGCCTCCTGCAGTGCTTTCTGCCTCCCCACAGCTGCCCATCCACATTGGGCTCTCACTGGTCCACAAGCCTCAGAGGGATGTGCCAGTGTTTGAAGGAGGAGGGGCTGCAAAACTGTTCATAGAAGAAGAGAGGAAACCGTGAAGGAGGTAAAATCAATCCATCTTGAATTTTGATGACAGAAAAACCAAAATTTTCATCTTTCTTCTGAAATTTTGCCCACATGTAATTATCACATATTCACAAAAAGAGTAGAATCTAATGATATCGCCCAATTATTTTTCATTTAACAATGGCTGTATCATCTTTCTGATTACCTGGAGTCTCTACATAGTATTTGATTGAACAGAATTTGCTTAAGCATTTCCCAACCTTTGAATGTTCAGCTTATTTTAAAAAACCAAGACGATTGTTTTCCACTTAGAATTTTTCATTTTATTGAATTATTTATTTTTTTATTGAATTATTTCTTAAGGAAAAAAATTCTACAAGCTAGAGTATTTCAGTAAAGGCTACTAGTAACTTTACTCTGCAGTGATTAAGAAGGTGGGCTTTGGATTTAGACAGACCTGGCATCTCCATTTACTCGCTGTGCGATCCTGAATAAGATACTTAACCAATCGAAACACCAATCTCTTCACCCATATAAACAGGATAACGTTAAAACTAACCCCCTAAGTGTGCAAAAATTAAATGAGATGATGCATGCAGCTGATGACACAATCCTTCTGCTCAGAAGTTATTCAGTAAATGACAGCTTTTTCTGAGAAAGCATTTTGTGGAAGGAATAAGGACTCTGCCAATCGCACGGCTCCCAGCAATAACAACCAAGGCCGCCCATCACTTTGCCAGCTTGACGGGCTAGGAGGCGCCTGTGCCGGAAGCCCTGGCTTTGTGCTGGTATTCCCGGCCCATGTGGATTGGTGGCCTCCAACCAGATTGCACTGCAGGATTGCATTCATTCATATCATGAATTGGAAGGTGTCAAGGTGCCTTCGAGAATGTGCATTTTTCACAAAATGCCTGACAATTCTTCCCTTTCATTTACTTTTCACTCATTTGTGGAAAGCATTTCTTGCAGTTGCTTCTCTGCACAGAACAGGATGAGATCTGTAGGTGGAGGATGAAGGATGGGGTCTGTAGGCATCCTTAGTCATTTCGTTTCTTGTTTTTCCGGCTTTGTGGAGATATGGTTGACATACAACGTTGAGTAAGTTTATGGTGGATGAGCTGAGGGTTTGATACATATTGGGAACTGATGACAATAACCCTGAGAGTCACCACCTCTGGCACTTCATGTAATTGTCATGATTCTGTGTATGTGGTGAGAACATTTAAGATCTACTCTCTCAGCAGCTTACATGTTACAGTAGAGTAGTATGAGCTGTAGTCTCCAGGCTGTACAATAGATGCTACAACTTGTTCATCTTACAACTGGAAGTTTGTATTCCTTGAGCAACATCTCCCCATCCTCCCACCCCAGTCACTGGCAGCTGCCAATCTACTTTGTTTCGATGAGTTCAGCTTTTTTCAGATTCCACATATCAGTGAGATCATAAAGCATCTGCCTTTCTCTTCCTGACTTATTTCACTTCATGTAACATCCTCAAGTTTCATTCATGTTATCAAAAATGTCAGGATTTCCTTTTTTTAATAGGAGAATAATACTCTTTTGTGTGTGTCTATGACATATTTTCTTCACCCACTTATCCACTGATAGACACCTTGGTGTCTCCATGCCATGTCTTGGTTATTATGAATAGTGCTGCCATGGATTATGGTGCAGACATCTCTTCTCAATACGTAAGTTCATTTCTTTCCACTGTATACCCAGGAGTGGGATCACTGGGTCATGCTGAAAGTCAGTTTTGATATGACTTCACTGCCTCCACCAGGCATCTCCAATAATCCACTGAGTTTTCTATTATATTTTCAAATGGACATTTAACAGCCACAAAACACCAGTATAACACTCAAAACAAAAATCTTAAATGTAGCACTTTACAATTCATAGTGTACTTTTTCATTTTTGTAGCTCATTGAACCCTCTTAGCTATTCTGTGAGTTGTTATTTTTTTAATTTTATTTTATTTAAATTCAATTAACTAACATTTAATACATTATTGGTTTTAGAGGTAGAGGTCTTATATCACACCCAGTGCTCATCACATCATGTGTCTCCTTAAAGCCCATAGTCCAGTGACCCTGTGCCCCCATCCCCTCCCCTCCAGTGACCCTCAGATTGTTTCCTATGGTTAAGAGTCTCTTATGGTTTGTTTCCCTCTCTGATTTATTTTTCTCTCTCTTCCCCTATGATCCTCTGTTTTGTTTCTTAAGTTTCACATATGAGTGAGATCATATAATAATTGTCTTTCTCTGACTGACTTATTTCACTTAGTATGATATCCTTTAGTTCCATCCACATCATTTCAAATGGCAAGATTTTATTTTATTTTTTTCTGATCACTGAGTAGTATTTCATTGTCTGTATAGACCACATCTTCTTTATCCATTCATCTGCTGATGAACATCTGGGCTTTTTTCCATAGTTTGGCTATTGTGGACATGGCTGCTATGAACATTGGGGTGTAAGTGACCTTTTGGATCACTTAGTATCTTTGGGGTAAATATCTAGCAATTGCTGTGTCATAGAGTAACTTTATTTTCAACTTTCTGGGGAACATCCATACTGTTTTCCAGAGTGGCTGCACCAGTTTGCATTCCCACCGGCAATGTAAGAGGGTCCCCTTTTACTGCCTCCTCATCAATATCCATCATTTCCTGACCTGTTAATTTTAGCCATTCTGACGGGTGTAAGATGGTGTCTCATTGCGGTTTTGATTTGTATTTTCCTGATGCCAAGTGATGAGCATTTTTTCATGTGTCTGTTGACCATTTCTATGTCTTCTTTGGAGAAATGTCTGTTCATTTCTCTGTCTTCTTCCCATTTCTTGATTGGATTATTTGTTCTTTGGGTGTTTAGTTTGATAAATTCTTTATAGCTTTTGGGTACTAGCCCTCTATCTGATATGTCATTTACAAACACCTTCTCCCATTCTGTCAGTTGTCTTTTGGTTTTATTGACTGTTTCTTTTGCTATGCAGACACTTTTTATCTTGATGAAATCCCAATAGTTCATCTTTGCCTTTGTTTCCCTTGCCTTTGGAGATATGTCTAGTAAGAAGTAGCTGCGGCTGAGGTCACAAAGGTTGCTGCCTGTGTTTTCCTCTAGGATTTTGATGGATTCCTGTTTCACTTTCAGGTCTTTCATCCATTTTGAGTCTATTTTTGTGTATGGTGTGAGGAAGTGGTTCCATGCATATGGATTGGAAGAACAAATATTGTTAAAATGTCTATGCTACCTAGAACAACCTATACATTCAATGCAATCCCTAGCAAAATACCATTAACTTATTTCAAAGAGTTGGAAGAAATAATCCTAAAATTTGTATGGAACCAGAAAAGACCCCAAATAGCCAAAGGAATGTTAAATTTTTTTTTAATTTTTATTTATTTATGATAGTCACACACAGAGACAGAGAGAGAGGCAGAGACACAGGCAGAGGGAGAAGCAGGCTCCATGCACCGGGAACCCGATGTGGGATTCGATCCCGGGTCTCCGGGATCGCGCCCTGGGCCAAAGGCAGGCACCAAACCGCTGCGCCACCCAGGGATCCCAGCCAAAGGAATGTTAAAGAAGAAAACCAAAACTGGTGGCATCACAATTCTGAACTTCAAGCTCTATTACAAACCCGTTATCATCAAGACAGCATGGCACTGGCATAAAAACAGAGACCTAGATCAATGGAACAGAATAAAGAATCCGAAAAATAGACCTTAACTCTATGGTCAACTAATCTGTGACAGAACAGGAAAAACTCTCCACTGGAAAAAAAGACAGTCTCTTCAACAAATGGTGTTGGAAAATTAGACAGACACATGCAGAAGAATGAAGCCGTACAATTTCCTTATACCATACACATAAATATCCTGTGAGTTACGCTGGGAGTCTCCTTTGGTGAGAGAGAATATTGAAGCCCAGACTATACATCGACTTTCCAAAGTCACTGAGTTATAAGATGGCACATCCTCTCACACTAGCACTTGAGTAGGAAAATAAACACAAACACAAAATAAATACAAAAATAAACAAAATAAATACAAAATTCCAATCCCACTGTGTCATGGAAATCTGACATATTTAATTAACATGAAGAAAATGTTATATATGCACAAAATTATTTCATGCACTCTTGCAACCCAGTGTGTGATGGTAATAGACTCATTATTTTGGGGAGAAAACTGGAAAACTACTGGTATTCATGGAAGTTGTTTCCACACTAATCAATGAACATGTCCTAAGCCAGTTGCTTCAGCAAGGGTAGGATGGTCACATTAAACACAAGCAGTGAACCATCCACTTCATCTGCTTCATCATAATTTCATGAAACAAACTGTGTGCCCATCACCCCTTCTCTCACTTCCTTCTGAGAGAAGTTGGTTCTGACTCCATTTCTAGTTCACATAACTTGCCACCTTAGGTAACATAAAGATCATTTTACCTTGTAATCAGTGCAAGCCAGTGATCCTCTGCTACTGAGTTGTCTTTTGACTTTGAAAGCCTTGTCACCACATTTGTAAAATGGATGTACTGCACCAGGCAGCTTTTGAGATGTTCCACTCAACTTTGAGTTTCTGTGAATCTCGGATTCAATCATAAATAGAATCCTCAATAAGGCAGGCCCACAATCTAATTTTATGGAAAAAAATAAAGCAAATCCTAACCAGACCATTAGATATGTATTTTTAAGACATCTGGCCTGTTAAATCTTTATATAAATATTATAGAATAAAATAGAATAGCATGTATGCAAGATATCTATCTTCCTTTACAATCAACACAGGGAACAGAAATATTAGAGTGAAGTCTCTGAAGCACTACAACATTCTCAATCTCCACAACATGACTAAATGGTTTTTCACAGAACCGTATTTTCTAAGGCAGGGAAGTGAGTTCATACATTTTAGGAAGGTCTCCAACATCGAGAATTGAACCTAAGAAGGATTTTACCAACTCAATAAACTGGAAACACCTATTGATAAGTGCTTAGCCTATAACAAAATACCACAGACAGGGTGGCTTGTAAACAACATTTATTGCACACAGTTATGGAGGCTGGAAGGCCAAGATCAAGGCTCCAGTGTGGTGAGGTTCTGGGGAGGGCCCTCTTCTGGGGATGCCAGCAGCTCCTCTCACGTTGTCTTCACAAGGCAGAAGGGGTCAAAGGCTCCCTGGGGTCTCCAATATAATAGCACTGATCCCATTCTTCCAGCTCCACTCTCATGACCCAGTAGCTTCCTAGTACCATCACGTTGAGTGTTAGGTTTCAACCTATGGATTTTGGGGGGAGACAAACATTTAGACCATAGCAACAAACACACCCAGTTTCTTGAGCATTTTGGTTTAGAATGCTTCCTTGTATCTGTTTATTCATTCATTCATCTTTAGTGAGTTCATTTTTTATTGTCTTATTCTATGGTTACCATTTCTCTGCTCTAGTTTATTAATCCCTCCGCCACCCCCCTTTAATCATGGTGCTTACATGCTGACAAAGCATTCACTTTCTTGCCTAATTTTATAAACTGTTCAGCCGTGCCCTTATTCACTGTTTTCTTTTAATTATGTATTCTTGTTAACCTCTGTATGCATTCAAAGTTACAGATTGCCATTGACACGGTATTAATTAAAGCATATAATTTATGACATTGGAGCTTGAAATTAATAAGTGACAACACAATTACATGGTTTGCCTAATTGTCCTTCGGTGATATAAAGATTGACATTTGAAGCTGCATTAGAAGCTAAAAGCACTCATAAACTCACAATAGCTTTGAAAGTAATCACAAGAGAATCTAAAGAAACCAGCCCCATTCAGAGGGACAGATACTGGGCAGTTAAATGGGAGGGCAATTATCTTTTCTCTTTTTATTAACAGTTTGAATCTATGGGGGGAAAGTTCATCTCAATAATTGAAAAGTAGCTTGTATTATATTTAATTTGTGTTGTACAAAACTTTGAATAGATCGTAAACAAAGCTCCCCCTCTTTGGGGGTATTGTTTTTAATCTCGTTGTTATTTTCTGTGTTGTTTTCATTTTCTTGCCCACATTATTTTTTATGTGTTCAGATTAAAGGCATTCTAAGCATGTTCTGCTTCTGACAACATCCTCAAACCCCGTAATTTGACCTAGTGTTGACATCCATTCACTTCAGGCTAACTTTCTAGAATATACACCATGACACCAAACTAAGTCATGGTCTGCATTCATTGCTGGGTTCAAGCACTCTCTCAATCAAGTACAGCTTTGCACTCAGCTTGGAGAAGGTGTTTTGAAGGACCACATTCTCATTTAATATCACAGTGGCCCAAATGGGTGAGTCATGGGCTTTCCAAACATTCTCTGTAGTGAATACAGACAATAGTGATTTCAATAGGCCCGAAGGAAGGGCTTTTTCAAAACTAAATTCATAATTTAAAATGTTAAATTAATTCTGCCAATCCATGAGCATGGAATATTTTTCCATCTCCTTGTGTCTTCCTCAATTTTTTTCAGAAGTGTTCTATAGTTTTAGATCCTTTACCTCTTTGGTTAGGTTTATTCCTAGGTATCTTATGCTTTTGGGTGCAATTGTAAATGGGATTGACTCCTTAATTTCTCTTTCTTCAGTCTCATTGTTAGTGTATAGAAATGCCACTGATTTCTGGGCATTGATTTTGTATCCTGCCACGCTACCAAATTGCTATATGAGTTCTAGCAATCTTGGGGTGGAGGCTTTTGGGTTTTCTATGTAGAGTATCATGTCATCAGCGAAGAGGGAGAGCTTGACTTCTTCTTTGCCAATTTGAATGCCTTTAATGTCTTTTTGTTGTCTGATTGCTGAGGCTAGGACTTCCAGTACTATGTTGAATAGCAGTGGTGAGAGTGGACATCCCTGTCTTGTTCCTGATCTTAGGGGAAAGGCTCCCAGTGCTTCCCCATTGAGAATGATATTTGCTGTGGGCTTTTCGTAGATGGCTTTTAAGATGTTGAGGAATGTTCCCTCTATCCCTACACTTTGAAGAGTTTTGATCAGGAATGGATGTTGTATTTTGTCAAATGCTTTCTCTGCATCTAATAAGAGGATCATATGGTTCTTGGTTTTTCTCTTGCTGATATGATGAATCACATTGATTGTTTTATGAGTGTTGAACCAGCCTTGTGTCCCGGAGATAAATCCTACTTGGTCATGGTAAATAATTTTCTTAATGTACTGTTGGATCCTATTGGCTAGTATCTTGTTGAGAATTTTTGCAGCCATGTTCATCAGGGATTAATATTGTGAAAATGTCAATGTTACCCAGGGCAATTTACACGTTTAATGCAATCCTTATCAAAATACCATGGACTTTCTTCAGAGAGTTAGAACAAATTATTTTAAGATTTGTGTGGAATCAGAAAAGACCCTGAATAGCCAGGGGAATTTTAAAAAAGAAAACCATATCTGGGGGCATCACAATGCCAGATTTCAGGTTGTACTACAAAGCTGTGGTCATCAAGACAGTGTGGTACTGGGATCCCTGGGTGGCGCAGTGGTTTAGCACCTGCCTTTGGCCCAGGGCGCGATCCTGGAGACCCGGGATCGAATCCCACGTCGGGCTCCTGGTTCATGGAGCCTGCTTCTTCCTCTGCCTGTGTCTCTGCCTCTCTCTCTCTCTCTGTGACTATCATAAATTAAAAAAAAATGACATTTAAAAAAAAAAAAGACAGTGTGGTACTGGCACAAAAACAGACACACAGATCAATGGAACAGAATAGAGAACCCAGAAGTGGACCCTCAACTTTATGGTCAACTAATATTCGACAAAGGAGGAAAGACTATCCACTGGAAAAAAGACAGTCTCTTCAATAAATGGTGCTGGGAAAATTGGACATCCACATGCAGAAGAATGAAACTAGACCACTATCTTGCACCATACACAAAGATAAACTCAAAATGGATGAAAGATCTAAATGTGAGACAAGATTCCATCAAAATCCTAGAGGAGAACACAGGCAACACCCTTTTTGAACTCAGCCACAGTAACTTCTTGCAAGATACATCCACGAAGGCAAAAGAAACAAAAGCAAAAATGAACTATTGGGACTTCATCAAGATAAGAAGCTTTTGCACAGCAAAGGATACAGTCAACAAAACTAAAAGACAACCTACAGAATGGGAGAAGATATTTTCAAATGACGTATCAGATAAAGGGCTAGTTTCCAAGATCTATAAAGAATTTATTAAACTCAACAGCAAAGAAACCAACAATCCAATCATGAAATGGGCAAAAGACATGAACAGGAATCTCACAGAGGAAGACATAGACATGGCCAACATGCACATGAGAAAATGCTCTGCATCACTTGCCATCAGGGAAATACAAATCCAAACCACAATGAGATACCACCTCACACCAGTGAGAATGGGGAAAATTAACAAGGCAGGAAACCACAAATGTTGGAGAGGATGCGGAGAAAAGGAACCCTCTTACACTGTTGGTGGGAATGTGAACTGGTGCAGCCACTCTGGAAAACTGTGTGGAGTTTCCTCAAAGAGTTAAAAATAGACCTGCCCTACGCCCCAGCAATTGCACTATTGGGGATTTACCCCAAAGATACAGATGCAATGAGACGCCGGGACACCTGCACCCCGATGTTTCTAGCAGCAATGTCCACGATAGCCAAACTGTGGAAGGAGCCTCGGTGTCCCTCGAAAGATGAGTGGATAAAGAAGATGTGGTCTATGTATACAATGGAATATTACTCAGCCATTAGAAACGACAAATACCCACCTTTTGCTTCCACGTGGATGGAACTGGAGGGTACTATGCTGAGTGAAGTAAGTCAATCCGAGAAGGACAAACATTATATGTTCTCATTCATTTGGGGAATATAAATAATAGTGAAAGGGAATATAAGGGAAGGGAGAAGAAATGTGTGGGAAATATCAGAAAGGGAGACAGAACATGAGAAACTCCTAACTCTGGGAAATGAACTAGGGGTGGTGGAAGGGGAGGAGGGTGGGGGGAGGGGGTGAATGGGTGACGGGCCCTAAGGGGGCCACTTTACGGGATGAGCACTGGGTGTTATTCCGTATGTTGGCAAATTGAACACCAATAAAAAATAAATTTATTATAAAAAAATAAAATAAAATGTTAAATTATTTGTACAATTTAAATTTGGATGCTGAAAAATCTATTTTTTCTGATATTTCAGAAAGCTCATTATATGGTGGGAATGCAGTTGTTTACGACATCAATAAATTATCAACAAATTATTTGAATTAATATTTGTTTTGTCATCTATATAGTAAAATATAGTCACAAAATATACACATATGTAATGTGTGTGTGTGTGTGACATGTGCATGATATCCCTCATGCTTAGAAAGGTGCCATATATCGAATCTGGAACTCAATGGTGAGGTACTAATTATTGTAAACATCTCCTTCAACTTTTTAGAAGATTTCCCTAAAAGATGCTCAAATTAAAAAGTAGTAAAGAAATGTACCAATGGCAGGAACCCGGTCATCTAGGTTCAAATCCCGGTTTTAGTGCTTTGGGGTCATCTCAGGTAAGACCAAAATGTTTAATAAAAAGTTTTTTAGTGGAAGGTTTCATTCTAGTTGAAATTATAAAACTTTACCTTCTATTTCTATAAAGGTTTGTTTATGGACACTTACTCTGAATAATTAATCAATTCCTCAATTACCTTTCAAAAAATATTTGAGTAATAAATCAACATGACCAAAAAATTAAAACAGATGTAGCAATCCCATCTTTGCATAGTTAGCAAAGAGGACTGGAAACACACATCCACAGAAAGAATATTGCTCAGAATAAAAAAGCTATGGCCCTCTGCTGCATGCAAGGAAAAGCAGATCTCAGAAATAGTTGTCAGATGAAAAAACTTAGAAGAAAATATTTCATATTAGATTTCATTTATTCAGAATTTTAAAACAGGCAAAAGTAACCTATCTCAAAAAAAGAAATCAGGACGGCGGTTGGTTCTGTGGGAATATGGGGCAGGTGTCAACTAGAAGACGGCAAGAGAGGGTTCTGGGGGGAGATGACGATAATGTTCTACATCTTGACAGGGTTTGAGTCAAACACATGTTTGCATTTGCCAAATTCCGTAAATGTGCAATCCTTTAGATTTGTGCACCTAAATGTAGACCTAAAAATTTGTTGCATGTGAATACTATCTCAAAAGAAAAATTTGATCATAAGCATACAATAAACTCTAGTTAATGATATAAATACTAAAGTGTTTTATGAGGTGTGTCGGTGTCTTCAATTTGCTTTGAAATGCTTCTAAGAGGAGACGGGTGTATGGGCAAGATGTGGGGAAGCCAGGAGAGCAACATTCTAATGGTATAATCAGGCGGTGGCTGTACGGGGCACTACTGCATCTTTTCTTTTTATGTATATTGTTGAAATTCTTCATTAGAAAATGTCTGAATAGGGACGCCTGGGTGGCTCAGGGGCTGAGCATCTGCCGTTAGCCCAGGGTGTGATCCTGGGGTCCTGGGTTCGAGTCCCACATCGGGCTCCCTGCATGGAGTCTGCTTCTCCCTCTGGCTATGTCTCTGCCTCTCTCTTTCTGTGTCTCTCATGAATGAATGAATGAATAAAATCTTTTTAAAAAAAGAACATTTAAAGGAAAATGTCTGAATAAAAATAATACAGCCATGAAAAATTACCTCTAATTTTGGGGACAGGTTCTAATGGATTATGCACAGGAGTCAGTTATATTTAAAATATATAAACAGAATCACTTCAGCATGTGAATTATTCTGACCTTTTAACTAATTTACGGATTGTTTGGACTTGCCAGGATATAAAAAAGGAAGGAGTTCATGTATTTGCAGACACTGGAAAGGAAAACACATAAACTATTCAGTTCTTCCAAATTTAATTTTCTTCTCTAATGCAATAATACTGCACACAGATGAGGGACTCTATTTTTAAGATTTTATTTATTTTTTCATGAGAGACACACACACACACAGAGAGAGAGAGAGAGAGAGAGGCAGAGACACAGGCAGAGGGAGAAGTAGGCTCCATGCAGGGAACCCGACGTGGGACTCGATCCCAGGACTCCAGGATCATGCCCTGGGCCAAAGGCAGGTGCTAAACCACTGAGCCACTGGGGCTTCTCCAGATGAGGGACTTTTAACCTGGAATGCAAATTTACTTAATACGAACCCAAATTCTTCATTCTATGTCCCATGTGCATTATTCTGGACTGAGTTTTGCATATCTTCAACCTTAATGAGAGATCTCAGGGAAGTGGAGAGAAAAGAGACGCAAATAATGTGCCTTCATCCTTGGTTCACCAGCAAGCTCTCAAATGATGTTAGTGCCTAAGGCAAAAATTAGATTTTCCTTTGTCCAACGATGTGACAGTTTTCCAAAAACCAGTCTGGTTTTTTAGACCACCTGTGGGTGAGGAAGCCGTTGGCTTATGAGCGAGGTGAGGGGGACTCTGGTGCTTCCTTCCTCTGAGCCAGCATGGAGACACAGAGACCAGAGGGTGTTCCCCTGGGTAGGTGACGTGGACCCTGGTTAACGAGGAGTCAAGTCATGGGGTTTCAGGCGGCTTCAGAAACAGTGGAGGCCCACTGGTCAGGATCTGTGGGCTCTCCTCCACGCATCTGAAACACCACCGGTCCTATTGCCCTTTGGGCCCTGGAAGTGTCAAAGCGGGTGTCTGAGGCCTATGGCAGTTGGGGCTCTTGGAGAAGTGAGTTTGCCTTCCAACAGCTGCCCAACCGCCGGGGCCAGGTCTGAGTGTAGACGTTCGTGTGGATGTGCGTGTGGATGTTGAATGAAGGGATCCTTTCCTGTCTCCCCTCCTCTCTAACCGCCTCCCCCCCTCCAACCCTCTAAATCATCAAGGAGATTAAGCCACATTTCCCAGATGTCTAGAAGAGTCTGACCCAGCCACCTCCTTTGTGTGAGATTCCATTCCTTCCCCCGTGTCCTTCAGAGTCACGTGAGCTGTGTTCCCTTAATTGAATTCAAACTAGTTGAGAAGAAGGGGAGCCATAAGCAATTTGACTTTGCATTTTTGCTTTTTCTGCTTGAATCTGAGTTAAATATCAATCATGATGAAGAGGTCTCTTGGGTGCTTCTATTTTTTTAAGGGTCAGAGGAATGGGCATCAGGGTTATATTAGGGAGGTGTGTGGCACGTTCAGGACACTCACCGAGTCCTCCCTCTGGTGGTCTTGCTGAGCTCGGGCCTGTCCTTCCTGGGCCCCCTCACCATGGGCCAGCGGTGGGTGGACTCGGACTCCGGGCCCCACCCTCTTTCTGGCCGGAGCCACGCAGTCCCCGCACAGCAGGCAGGTGGGCTGTGGGGTCTGCCTTCCTGGACTTGCCCTCGCCCGTCTGCCTGCCGCGGGCGGCAAAAGCCAGCTGGCCTGGGGTTGCCCCGAGTGGCCTTGAAGGAAGATCACTGGGGCGGGGCACGTGCCCGCAGCCTTACCCCCCAGCAGTTGCAGCTCAGGCGGTTTCTAGGGAAACACTCTCACCCTGAAATTTGGAGGCTCTGGAGCCTCTCAAAATTGAATGAAATTCCATTGAATAAAATAACGGTTCCTGGCTCTCCAGTCACCCTGTCGCCCTAGGCAAATGGCTCTCCAGGTGGCACTTCGCTGTCTGTCGGGGCGGGGAAAGCCGTCCTGGACGCGCAATTCCACTGCGAGTGTAAGCTCGTCAAGACCCCGTCGGCGTGGCTCCGTGTTCATCCCACGTGGCAGCCCGGAAGAAGGGCTGCGAGCTGAGACAGCTTGTTCTGTCAAGAAGGTTCCCAAGCTGGGAGGAGGGGCAACACCAGACGCATCATCTTTGATGGGGCATCCTGGATTCCGTGGCTGGTTCCTTCCTCCCTCCTCCCTCCCTTCTGCCTCCCTCTCCCTCCTTCCCTCCTCTGTCCCTCCCCCCTCCCTCCTCCATCCATCCGTCCTCACTCCATCCTTCCTCCCTCCCCACCTCATCCTTCCTTCCTCCCTCCTCTCCTCCTTCCCTCCTCCCTCCTCTCCTCCTTCCCTCCTCCCTCCTCCTTCCATTCCTTCACCCCTCCTCGTCCTTCCCTCTTCCCCTCCTTCCCTCCTTCCCTCCCTCCTCCCTCCTTACCTCCTCCTGCCTCCCTCCCTCCCTCCCTCCCTCCCTCCATCCCTCCTTCCCTCCTCTGTCCTACGTCCTTCTCTCCTCCCTCCCTTTCTCTTTCCCTTCTCCCTCACCCTCCCTCCTTCCATCCCTCCATCCTCACTTCATCTTTCCTCCCTCATCATTTCATCCTTCTCTCCTCCCTCCTCTCCTCCTTCCCTCCTTCCCTCCTCCTCTCCGCCGCTCTTTCTTCCAAGTGCAGAGATCAATACACTTCTGAAAAGATAAAAAAGAAGACGGAGCAGCTGTGAGCAGCCTTGTGTGGAGGAAGTCACCCTGATGAATAATGCTACTGTCATAACAGCGGGGATAATTTAATGCTGGCACTTAGCGACATGATAAATAGCTTGTCAGAGGCAGGCAGTGGTGGACTCTGAGCTGCCCATGACAAGTTCTGAAATATTAATCTTTGGCATGGCAGAGGCTGTGCCAGGAGCCCGACAGCCAGGCAGACCAGCTTCGAGAGGGACGTGAAGAACACCAAGTTTCCGGGTCATTTTTGCTCAGAAACACTTTATCTGTGAAGCACGTCTCTAAGGTTGCAATATAATTCCATTTCAGAAAACGTGCCTGTAGGAACCAAACCCTTCCAGGCACACAGACTGGTGTGCATTTCCTCCTCTTTCCTCCAAAGTTTGTTTCTACTCATCGAAATTTGATTTATAGGAAGCACGTGAGTGGGCTCCATGTCTTATTATGGGGATGAATTAATACATCACCGTTCCCTAGTATTGGCTCGAGGCTTATGAAAGACGTGTAGGCCTCTTATACCAGAAAACTAGTGCAGTCTCATCATCATCTGGCCTATCAAGTCATGGGCATGAATTTCACCTCATCTGTTTACAGCGTAATATTAAAGGTGGAACCTGCTGGGTTTTAGCTCATGTTAGTCTAAATGTGATTATCACACAGGAACTCAAGCTTTCCCCATTAGACATACTTTGGAGGACAGAGTGTAAGCAAAGTAGTTAAAGTTATTTACATTCTGCCTTTTTCCACAAAAGGATTTGAAATGGCTGAGAAGAGCATGTGTGATAAAAACTGAGCTGTAGAAGCAATTATGCAAAATGAAGGAAGGAAGATAATGTCTTTCCTCCTCTCTTCTCCATCTCTGTATGCGTCTTACTCATGGGCTGCTCTTCCACTCAGGGCTTTGAGGCAGCATCTTTGGAAGGTAAAAATAAGCACCGAGGGGTAGGTCGCAGGGACTGCTGGCAATATTTGAGAGCCCGTAGACTCGGGCTTACAGAGCAGGTGAGTGGGCAAGCCTCCGCGGGCTTGTCCATGCCTCCAATCAGCTTGCCCAGGGCGGGACCTGGTGCCCGCCGTGCCACCCTATCCCTTCAGTCAAGGAAACACGCCGGTGCTGCTCATGTCTCCACCATGTTCTAAGCATCAGGACTCAGATGAGCATCTATCTCAGGCCCATTTCAGACTGAGTCCAAAGAGCTCCTCTGCTAGGAGGGCCTCCCAAACACACACCTGCCCCCACCAGCCCAGATTGATGCCACACATGCTCTGAGGGGTGGTGTCTGCTTACCAGCACAGGAGCAATGCTTTTCTAGTGGTTTCCACATGCCTCTTCTGTGTGGTTGAATGAGTCCTTCCTTCCCACAGTGAAGATGCTGATCCACTGTCCCCGTGCTTTACCTCTCCAGAGGCCACTGCAAAAGGAGGGCATGATGCCCACCTGACCTTCCGAACCCGATCACTGCCAGGAGGACTGACACTGGCCTCCCATATTCCTGGCACCTTGGCCCAGTTAAATTCAGAAATCTAGTGTGGATGAAAATAAAATTTTGGAATATGGGCTAATTATCTGTGCTGTATTGGGGAATTCAACGTGCAATTCACCTTTCCCACTTAGCACTTTATTTGATTCTACCACCAATTACTGTGTTGGACTGAATTGATTCCCAAGGTACCAATTTCTCAGAATGACTGACAGGGTGCTGCTTCTATAAGTAGCAATTGACCTAGGTGGATGGGATTAGCATGCGCAGAGGGTCCTGAGAGGACTCCGCGTGTTCAAATGGGCTGGCTGCTGGAAGTGTGAAAGGAACATCAGGATTCCTCCTTGAGCCTTTATTCATCTCGAGCCTGCCTTGCGCACACGGTTCCATAGCAACGGCACTGGCCCAGCGGCTGTGCTTCCGTGGGCGCCGGGCTGCTCCAGGAGGCCTGACCCAGGTCCCCCGGGATGTCTGCTAATCCACGCCTCAGAGGAGATAGAGCAGCACTGAGCAGCCAAAGGCCATTCTGCACCCTGGGAGGCTTAAGAGGGCTCCGGGGGGTCCTCGTCGGAGTCCCTGTGAAATGTGTTTTGAATGCTTTTATAGGAAAACAGAGTTCATTCAGCAGCACGGTTAAACAGGTCAAGAAAACTTACAGGCAGCGGTAGGATGATACATCTAAGATATCTGGGGGACTATTGGGGATGGCAATTTTGAATTTAATTTCTAAGACTTCATGAACCAATGAAATGTTGATAGCAATATGTATCTGGAAGGCAAAAACTGGGGAGATATGCGTACATATGCACGTGCACACATAAATACGCACAGAAGAGACAGGAAGCCAGTATCTCTTCAAAGAGCATGCAATGGCATGGATTGTGGGTTTTGCCTCTCTGACCCAGAGATGGGATTCGAAACAACTTCTCCACTTCCCTGCCATACAGCACAGTGAAATGTTATTTGTGCATTAAAAAAAAAAAAAAAAAAGGCTCATTTTTGGTTGGGCCACTGGCAATCATCCCAAACGGAAGTCTTGGGGGGTTTTGAATGAGGCACTCGGGGAAACCTGCACTGGTAGGTTTGGCCCTATGTGTACCTTGACTCTTCGGTGAAGTTCTATACCTCTTACAGATATGGATGTCATTTGAAGCCAGAAGCTAATAATGTGAATAATGTGAGTGAAAAATGGGACCATTTTATCCACTTGTCAAATGATTTCATTGCCCTGGAAGATTAGGATGCATGACAAGGGAGTAAGTTCCCAAATCACCAATTCTGATGATATTAATTGTCCCTGATCTAGGACGCTGGCACAAATAATTCTGACAAAAGATTTACTGTGCAACATTAGATGCTATTTACTGATAAATGATGGGGCACTTCATTAGCTAATGTTGAAAAATCATGGTAGACATAACAGAATTATTAGGGCTTGTATAGAAATCCCATTCTATAATGAGTTATTACTTTAAAATAATAGCGGCAATATGTTACAATTAAGTAGTCTAGAAAGGAGCTTTCCACAAGAAAGGTGCCAGGATTTGAGTGATCTCCTGAACCACTACTCATTACAAATGAATTCTACTGGCTGCCATCCATCAAAACTCTACTTTCATGAACTAATGAGAGAAAACAACAGAGTGGCTCGGGCCTGTGTTACGCCAAGTTATACCGAGTTTTAAAGCAGGAGCAGAATAGCCAGGGAGGGTTTTCTTTTCTTTATGTCTTTAGCTGTGCTAATGCCAGTGGTGGCTTTGCTCCTGGGCCTCATTTATCGTGGAGCTGCAGATACCCATTAGGTGAGCAGTTGGCAATGCGCTGGAACCGCACGGCCTCCCTGCCTCCCATTCAGCTTCCTCTTCATAAACAGCTTGATTAAATAAAGTGTAATTAGGAATACTTCCACAAGACCTTAATTTCTGTGCACCAATTGACTCTTACTTTTGCTCTGCTTTGGGTTATTCCTGTCAGAAATGTAAAAACAAATATGCAAAAAGGGATAGTGTCGACTAGTAGAACATGATGAAACTGTATCAGCCAAGGCCTCAAACCCTCGGGCCTAACTGAAGCGTCGGAATTCTGCATATAGGATCATTTATGTTGGTTTATTTGACACTTTTGCTCCAAACGGGGGTATGTCATTCCAGCTTTCTAGAGAATAAGTGCATTTATATGATACTGAGCTGCTGATACAGCAGCTACTACACACCATGCACCTGCTGGGAGCCGGGCGCGGTTCCGGCGGCCGCACCTGCACCAGCCACACCATCGGTAGATGTGATGTGTGCATTGCGGGTAGGGAAGGGCCCAAAGACTCAGGAGATGGTGCAGTGTGCTCAAGGCCACACAGCTCACTAGAGGCAGGAGCCTCTGTACCCAGACCTGGCGGGAAAGTGGTACAGCGGTGTCCCCCTTGTATCGTCTTGTTCTCCCTGCACAGTGTTTGCTGACCGATTGCTGATAGGCCTGGGCCAGTGTTGTCAGGAATTTAATTTTGAAACCCGAGCAACACCAGCTGCATTCGCTCAAGAAGTGCCGATGACTTCCCTTGTCTGAAGGTGGCACAGACCTCGTGAATATTTCTGTGGATTCGTCAAACAATCCCAAGAAAGGATGCTGATGGTTGCTGTGAGATAATATATTTTCAGCTGGTTCCCAGGGAGGTGACGTGACAAGGACAACCTGTGTGTCCCCGGCTGGAAAGATTGGAGCCTGCGTGTAGACGTCTAAATTGATTTGATTTCCAACACTCTTATCTTAAAATGTTTAGGAATAGCAAAGTTTTATGATTTATTACTTAAATCCATGAAGTCTCTGGGTGACTAAATGCAGCTACCACCTCATCTTCTTCCCAGGTGCTCTGGAAACACAAAGAATTGTTGTTTTATGTTTTAAACATTTTTGAAATAGTGGAAGTTAATTATTGACATGTGTTAATTTATGCCTGGAACAAAACACAGGGGATTTTCCCATTTGTTTGGAAAGTAGACCTTGCATAATAGAAATGAATTACGTCCTCTTAATGGCTTTTAATAATGTGGTTATAAAAAATAAAAGTCATAGTAGGCCAGTTGAGAGAGTAGCACCACGTACAGTTTTCAAAAATAATACTGTCATGTTAGAATGCAGTTGATCTGGAATTAGTACATACTGCTTTAATGCAGATAGTCTATTAACTGTCCAAAATAAAATTGGTAAGTAGGAATGATCTATTTTCTTTTTTAAATGGGGGCCTTCTAATGAGGTATATTAAACTTCCCTACCCATTATTGACTAAGTATTCTACGTGCAGAATGCCAAAGATTGTATTGGATTTGGGTTAATTTAGGATAATAATTAAAAACATATATTGCTTCTGAGCACAACTCCTATAAGTCAAAATTATTGAATTTTATTTAAGTTTTGTCTGAAGGACAGAAGAGTGGTGACAGATGTTTCCAGGAGACGGGAGAGTTGTCTCTGCTGAATTTCCATCGTGCCTTGAGGTAGCATTGTCTTTAGGGCAGGAGGACCCAGAACTGCAATGTGGAAAGACAAGGCCGATCTCACCATTGGATGACATTGGATGTCACAAGTGTTGGGGCTGCAGCTAGAACTCTGTGGATGAAGTGGATGGAGCAATATCCGGATCTGAAGCCAGGGACAGTCCTCAGGGACATCTAGGGAGCCATCCTCCCTGGAAGGTAGGATGCTCGTTGGAGAGTCTCACCTGGAAGCGGCCCAAGCTATAGGAAGTGTTGTACCATGTTACTTCTCTGTACCTTTTTTTTTTGGGGGGGGGGTGGAGAAGAAGTGAATTAAATGATCAATTACATTAAAAACAAGGGAATTTAAAACCTAATTATGAAGATATTTCACTGAGCTTAATAAGTCAATAAATTATCAGAAAAGTTGGCTTTCCTGTTTTGGGTTAAAAGTGGAAGAAAAAAGCAATAAGGGAGAAAACTGGAATGAGAAAGTTAAGAGGAGGGAGGAGAAAGCAGGCTCTGTGGGGGTTGTGCAGCCCCATGCACTGGTGCCAGGATGCAGGCTAGCATAGCCACAGTGCAACCGGTGTGGAAGCTCCTTGAAACTTGAGAGACAGAATTGCCACCAGCAACCCCACTTCCGAGTATTTAACCCAAGAACTGAACCCGGTATCTCGAAGAGCTGTGTGCCCCCCAGGTCCACCACAGGGTCATTCACAACAGTCTCAACACAGACCTGAGCTGAGGGTCCTCAGACTATCAGATGGATAAAGAAAATGTGGTGTCTGCGTGCCATGGAGTGCTACTGGGCGCTGAAAAAGAAGGAGATCCTGTTGTTCGGGACAATACAGATGAACCCACATGCCATTGTGGTGAGTGACATCATCCGGTCACAGGAGGACAAATACCACTTGATTCCATTGAAATAAACATCTAAGAGAGTCCACGTGGTGGCAGCAGGGGGAGGAAGGGTGATGTGGGGGCTGGGGAGGGGCACCAGGGACCTCTGAGGTCCCAGGCACGCAGTCCTGCAGGTCATGATGGCCACTTAAGAGTCTGGTAAGAGCCCAGATCTCATCTTCAAAGTTCTATCACAATCTAAAAATTTAAAACCAAGAAGCCTTGGGTTTCTCTAGGTGGGAAGCCTGAGGCCCTCAAAGGAGGGGTGGCAAGGCAAGATGGAGCTGCCCTTACGTCTTTGGAGAGAGCACATTCTGTGCAAGCCCCATCCCCAGTTCCCCCGGATGGTTCCTTACCTCCCTTTACAGGGAGCAGCCCGAAGCCCGGGGAGTCCTCAGCGGTTACCGGCCCTGGATCATCAAGGCCGCGTCCCCACCCTTCGCACGAAGCCAACCAGCTCCTGGCGGTGTGGGCCCGGCCGAGGGGGAGCTCCGGTCCTGCCCCGCCCTGCCCCGCGGAGGCTGGCAGGTCAGGTGTGCCGAGCACCCCAGTCGCTGGTTGACATGGCAACCGCAGCGGGACTGCAGAAGAGCGAGACCCGGGTGCGCAGGGCCGAGGCCGCTCTGCACGGGTGGCTGGCCCACCGCCCGTTCGACCAGACAGATAACAGCAGCCCGGCCCCTCGAAAGCCGCATCTGGTTAATATAATATGGCCCCATAATTCATTTTTAACTTCCTCTAATGGCCCTAGTCATTGCGTCATTACAAATATTAGGTGTCTGCGGGAGGGGCGGCGGCGCCCAGGCCGGCCCCTGCGCCGGCGGAGGCCGCGCTAATCTAATTAGAAAGGTAGCCGAGCCGAACGGCTGCGCGCTCATCGTTAGCATTCAGAAGTTAGGTCCCAGCAGATGCGCTGTGAAATTAATTTCCTCTGGTGTAACCAGAAACTCTCTGTTATGCAATTTCCATTTCACAGATGATAACCTATTATCACTTTATTCAAGGAAAATGTGTTAATAGCCACAAGGAAAATTGAATTATTCATATTTGCTCATTTCTATTCTGAAGCAAGCTCTTCTCTTTTCATGCATTGGGAGAAGGCTAATGTAAACATGACCAGATCCTTGTAAATTGGCTTGTAGAAGAGGCTGTTAGCATACTGCCTGGGGACGGCTCCAGGACGGGGGTAATGACGGATACTGGGAAGTGCGGCATGTGGGAGGCAGGCTGCTACCAGGTGGTGATGTGCGCTAATGGGAGCCAGGTCAAACACTTCAGCTGTTAATTCAGAACTTCGGGAGTGTTGTGATACAGTAGATGTGGGAGGCACACACCGGGTAACAAGTGGCCCAGCCTGCGGTCTGCGGGGGCAGCTGCCCCAGGAGGGCGAGCCAGGCTTTGTGGGAAGGGACAGGAGGTGTCCACAGCTCTGGGGTGGCTCTGGTTGCCAGGCCAAGGCGATGTGCATCTTCCCAGAGGGCCCAAGGAAAGACCTGATCCATAGATGCCACTTTGCACGCTTTGCACGAGGGACCGAAAAGCCAAGTTCTCCAGGACCCACTGCCCCCGCTGCTTGAGGCTTATAAGTCCTGGAGATCCAGAGTTCTGGAGTAGGCTCTGTCCTCATCATTAACTACATGGGTGCAAGAGCCTGGATACTTAGAAGGGGCTCAGCCCCGAGGGTCCTGGGTGCCCTACTGGACCCTCCCGAAGGTGGCAGCGGGAGCTGAGGCCTCCAGGAGCAGCCTGGGTGCACATGATACGCACCTGATGGGGACCACGCCTCCTGAGGCGAATCACCCTTCTGCCCCTTGAGCTAAGGGGACGGGGCAGGCCCGATCATCCCTCGTGTCCCCCCAACAGTGCACTGGGCAGGACGGAGCAGGCCGCTCTGCTCCCTTTCCTCTGCTGCTCCCTAAAAGCTGTTTAATCGCCCGGGAGTGCCCCAGCCCCGGCTCTGCCCTATCACATGGCCACCCAGCCCGGGAGCTTCACCAGAGCCTAGTGAAACACCTGTGCAGGTATCGTCCCAGACCCTGTGGGGGGGGGAGGGGCTTGAGAGAGGGAGCGAGAGAGAGCAGGGAGGGAATTAGAGAGGCATGCAGAAAGAGGAAGGCGCATGCACAGGGCAGTGAAGAATTGCATCCTTGCAGTTGCAGACAATCAGGGCTTTGGAATGGTGCTGCCCATGGTAAAAACGGTAGCAGGCATTGTTAGCAAAATCAAGAAGGCAGTGGTGGGAAGAATGACTCTGGGGTCGCACTGGTCAGACCCCAAGACACCATTCCTCCCATTTCCAGCCCCAGAACCTACGAGAGCCATCTCCCCGGGCTTTCCTTTTCCCATCTGTCCACTGAGCCTGACAACCGTGGTCACCTTCAACTGCTCAACAAGTGTTCCTTGAGCTTTTTGTTTCCGGGTCCTGTCCTGGGAGTTGCAGATGGGCTGGGTTCTGCTCTGGGAGTGGGCATTTGATCTGTGGATAGTGGGGGGCAGATAGAGGTTCAGAGTCAGGGGTGGGGGGTCCTAGAGGGAAGCCAACCAAAGCATCCTCACCATGAGTTTCCATAAAAATTCCCAGCACTAGAAGTGTCAGGGGCGTCTCTAAGTTGGGGCAGGAGGGGAAACGTACTGGGGTTGGTGGAGGACTCTGAGGAAGCCTGTAGTCGGGGGCATTTGGAGGGGAAGATCGTCCATGGTGCTGGACAAGGGGCTTGGATGGTTTGGTGTCATCAGGAGAGATGGGGGACAGTTGGGTGAAGGCCAGACGGGCAGGGTGGGGCAGAAGGTGGCAGGAGAAGCACACTCATGCGCATGACCACTTGGGTCCCTGATGAAGCAAAGCTATAGATTTGGGATCCACAAGTTGGGGAAGCCTTTTGTGGGATCTGACATTCCTGCTGCTCTTGACGGATGAGAGGTGACACAGATTCAGTGATTGGCGTGTCCATGGCCTTCCACATGAAGGAACATCTGACCAAAGGCAGAGGTTAACACTCCTTCTGTGGACCTGGGCAAAATCATTTTTGGCCTCCTCGAGGTCCCAGCCAGAGGCCTTCCCTGTAGTCACAGCTCCCTCCACCCACGGAAGAGCCCTCAAGACCTCCGGCCTTCGTCTTTGCCTTGTGAAAAAAATAGCATTTTCTTCTCATGATAAGGGATGATCAACGTAGAACATTTGCAAAGGATAAAAATGAATAATTTGAATTCACTTATGCTATAGACATAATTTTTCATGCGGTGCTTTTGGAAATAGTCTCCGTTGGCATGTGAGAACAAAAGGATGTTGAGTATGTACATTTTAAATATTTATACTCTGATACCGATATTCTGTTAGACACGTGCCCAGACCATCCCCAGAGCAGGGGACATACGTCCTTTCTATCCATTAGGCTTCTTCAGACTCCTCTCTGATGTTTTGCCCAAAGACTTATCATAGGAATCCTAAAATCATCATTTTAAATTAATTAATCATCCTTTTAATTAAAGTACTAATATATTTGATCACTCACACTGGTCCTTACCGTTTAGTGTTTTAAATCCACCTTTCATGGATATGCGTAATGTTCTATTTAGACTTTGTGAAGCAAATTACTGTAATTTACATATAAAACAGATTGATAAAATGAAGGTGTTATTTTTTAGGTTCAGTGTGATGTATCTATCACAGTGCCCAGCATTTTATTTTTTAATTAAACACTTTACACTGAGATGATTATAGATTCACATGCAACTGTAAAAGGCAGCATGAATTCCATGCACTGTTTATCCTTTTTCCCTGAAGAGTAACATCCTGCAAAACTATACAGAACAATATCGTTTCAGGGAAACAATGGACCCTGATACATAGGGGGTTATTTCCAGACTTCCCCAGGTTCCTGTGCACTCTGAGTGTTCTCACGTGCACAGGATCAAGTGTGTATGCATGTGTGTGTGTGTGTCTCTCTCTCTGTAACTGTGTCACATGTGTAGGTGTATTTATTCAGACACAGAACAGGGATCCCTGGGTGGCGCAGCGGTTTGGCGCCTGCCTTTGGCCCAGGGTGCGATCCTGGAGACCCGGGATCGAATCCCACGTCGGGCTCCCAGTGCATGGAGCCTGCTTCTCCCTCTGCCTGTGTCTCTGCCTCTCTCTCTCTGTGTGTGTGTGTGTGACTACCATAAAAATTAAAAAACAAACAAACAAAAAAACAGACACAGAACATTCCGTCACCATAAACATCCCTCATACTGCCTTTGTGCGACTGCCCTCCTGCTCCTGTGTCCCCACCCCGGAGCTCCCTCTGCCCTGGCCACTACTGTTCTCTTCTCCAAGTCAACACCTGCTTTTGTCAAAATGGGATACAAATGGAATTGCAAAGTGTGCAACCTGGGGACTTGGCTTCTCCTCAGGCACACTTCTCCATAGACCCGTCCATATGGATGCTCATGTCCACGGTCCCTGGGTGGCACGGAGTATGGTTTGAGGACACGGATGCACCTGGATCTTTTTAACCCTTCAGTCACGGAAGGATGTCTGGGTTGATCCCTGTTTGGGGCCATCATGAGGAAACCGACTATGAACATTTCCTTCCTCTGGGATAAACAGTGAGTGAGGCAGACTGATGCCATCTTGGAAGAATCCATCATGGCTTCTCTGTGACCTGAAGTCTTCTAGGGCTCAGGTCTCCCCCCTGCCCCTCCCTCCACCTCATTCTTTCTTTCTGCTGAACCACACCCCTGAGTACACCCTCGGGAGTGGGCATCTGATCTGTGGATAGATAACATCCCTGCTCTCCTAGATCTGTGACTGTGATTCCCCCAACCTTCCTCTCCTGGATGGTCTTCCACATGTACAACCGTCCATCTATGCAGGACATGGCCTTGCGGAGTCCTGCAGTGGCCCAAGACTTGCTCGTGCCCCCAAGGCCCCTTCATAGACCATTTCTCAAGCTGGACTTGCTGGACCTTTGCTTCTGTCTTCTGGCCCCTTGGGCCCTTGGAGGTCATTCTGCATATATTTCCCTTTCATGGAACAAATGGCAAAAGGATCAATTTAATGCTGGGGCTCTTGGTAGGTAGGTAGTTTACCGGGTAATGAAATTGGCACACTTTTTCCATAGTGGCTGCACCATTTTGTGTGCTCCCCAGCCACGTAGGCGTATGAGGGAATTTTTGCTCTATGCCATTATGTCCTGGCCAGATTTTGTCACTGTCAACTTTTTCTATTTTAGCCATTCTTCTAGGTGTGTCATGATGTCATGATATCTCCTAACTTTTAATCTGCATTTCCCTAATGGATAATGAAGTCAAACACCTTTTCATGTGCTTATTGACATCCATGTATCCCTTTGGAGAAATGGCTATTCATGTCTGCTGTCAATTTTCTTTTCTTTTTTTTAAAGATTTTATTTTTATTTATTTAACAGAGAGAGAGAGTGTGCGAGCACAAGCAAGAAGAGCGGCAGGCAGAGGGAGGGGGAGAAGTAGGTTCCCTGTAGAGCAGGGAGCCCAAGCCCAACCTGGGGCTCGATCCCTGGACCAGATCACCATGACCTGAGCTGAAGGCAGATGCTTGACCAACTGAGCCACCCAGCCGTACCTGCTGTCTACTTTCTAATTGGATTTCTTTGCTTTTCTTCACTTTGAGTACTGAGGGCTTTATAAACCTTGTAGAAAACAGCTCTTTGTCAGAGGTGACTTGCGAGCAACTTCTCCCAGGCTACTGCCTGCCTTCTCACCCTTTCCACAGGGAGCGTAATGAAACAACGTTCTTAGTTTTGATGAGGTCTGACTTATCAATCTTTCCTTTTCTGAATTACGTTTTTTTTAATTTAAATTCAATTTGCCAACATATAGGATAACCCGCAGCACTCATCCCATCAAGTGCCCCTCTCAGTGCCTGTCACCCAGTCACCTCATCCCCCCACCCACCTCCTGAATTATGTTTTTAATGTCCAAGAACTAATCCCAGATCCTGAATATTTTCTCCACTGTTCTTTCCGTATTATATTACTATGCTTTATATTTAAGTCCATGATACATTTTGGGTTACTTTTCATATAAAGTGTGAAGTGTAGGTCAAGTAGTATTTTTATTTTGTTTGTTTGGTTTTGGTTTCATGGTTTATTGATTCTGTTCCTATTTTCTGGGGTGTTTTTTATTTTATTAATTTTTGTTTGTTTTGCTTATGAATGTCCACGCCAGCCCCGTTTGCTGATAAGGCAGTACTGCCTAGAGTGCTTTACCTTGTCCCTTTGTGAAAACTCAGTTGAATATATTTTGTGGTTCTACTCTGGGTTCTCTATTCTGTTCCGTCGAACAGCATCAGTGGTGTTTATTACTGTTGATAAGTCACGAGTCTTAATATCGGGTAGAAACAAGCCTCCCACCCTATTCTTACTACGCAAGGTCGCCTTAGCTATTGTACACCTGTGTTTTCTCATGGAGATTTTAGAGCAAGTTTGTCTATGTCTAAAAACAGCATGTTGGGATTTTCAGTGGAGTTGCATTGAGTTTATAGATCGGTTTGGCCTTTTTATCTGCTGAGTCTTCCAATTCATGGACCGTGTGGCTCTTCATTCACTTGACCTTTGACTTATTTCATGAGCGCTGGATCACTTTCAGCATCTTGAGTCTGTCCATGCTTTATACTTACACATTTTGGTTTCTTCGGACCAATGGCCTGTGGTAATTGCTTTTAATTTTGGTTATCACATATTCACTGATAGTGTATAGAAATGTGGCTGATTTTTCTATGTGGATTTCGTATCCTGCGACATTATTGAAATCACACATTACTTCTAGGATATTGTTGGAGATTTCTTGAGATTTTTTTCTTCTATGCCTACACATTTAAGATCATCACGTCTTTCTATTGAATTGATTTTGTTATCCTTATGTAATGTTTTTCTGTGTTTCTAGTAATTTTCCTTGCAATCAAGTGTGCTTTATCTTCTGTGAAGAGAGCCACATCTTGTGTGTATGTTTGCTGTTTCCAGCATATTATTCATATCATGTTTGTCACTGAATTTGTTTTGAGTTTCTTCTGAGAGCATAGTTTTGGGTTGGTTTTGCCTGTTCACTTATTTTATTTCATCTTTAACTCACTTTGACTATTTCTGCCTTTTAATTGGTATTATTTACATTATTTACACTGACAGTGATTATTGATTTGCTACCCTTAAGTCAACCATTTTATCTGTTTCTGTTTCAGCTCGTGTTTCTTGTTCCTCTGATTCTCCTTTGAACTCCTATATGCTACATTTGCATGATCCAGGATTCCAATTTTATTTGTTTATCATAGTTTTAATTGCATTGCTTTGCACAGTTTTCCTGTGGTTGCTCTGGGTATTACATTACACCTGTTTTATCACTTGAAGTGAAGCTGTTAACCTTACTTGCATTTAGGTTTCTTTGCTGTCCTTTCTTCCTGAGCATTGTGTGGAGTATTGAATGGTGTTATAATTGTGTGGAATCATCAAGCAGGATTTAGGAAATTCATGAGGAGGACAGGCAACTGCCTTTACCCACAGGCATGGTTCCTGCTGCTCTTTCTTCTCCCTTCTGCTCCCCGACTTCTCCTTTTGTCCTGTCCTTTCTGATTGCAGGACTTCCTCCAGCTGTTCTTTAAGTCCAGATCCACTGGCAATAAATCTCCCTTCCCAGATTTCCTCATCTAAAACTGTCTTTACTTTCCCTCAATTCTTGACGGATTTTTTGTTTGTTTTTTGCCAGATACAGAATTCATGGTTGATGGCTCCTGTTGTTCAGCACTCAGAGAATGCTGTGCCCTTTCCTCTGGCCCCCATGGCATGGCCCTGGAAGTCTGCGGCCGCTGGACTTGCTTTTATGCAGATAAGGTGCTGCTTCTCTCTAGATGCTCTCAATATCTTTCCCTTTGTTAATTTTTCAGAAATTTAATTATGATGCATCTTAGTTTGGACACACTCTTAGTTTAGACTTGGTCCTCCTTGGGGCTCACTCAGCTTATTGAATCTGTAGGGATTCATATTTAGTGGTCTTCATATTTTTGTCACATTTGGTGATTTTTCTGTCGTTATTTCTTTAAATGCTCCTTAGCCCCACTCTCTTCTGTCTTTCCTGAGCTCTAGGATGGGAACGCAGCTCCTGCCTGCTGCTCCCAGGACCCTGAGGCTCTGCCCATTTATTCTCTGGCTGGTTTCTTTCTGTTATGTGGGCGGGTAAATCCTATTGATCCATCCCCAAGCCTCGGCTTCCATCCTCCATCAGCTCCACTTGCTATTGAGCTCAGCCAGTGAGGTTCCCACTTCTAATGATTATGTTTTTTAGCTTTATCATTTCCATTTAGATCTTTTTAAGAAACATATATTTCATCACTGATATCTTCTTTCCCCCCGTTTGTTCAAGACAATTTGTAACTGGTTGTTGAATCACGTTTATGGTGGCTCTTTTACAATCCTTGCCAGGTAATTCTGACACCTAATTTGTCTCAGCACCGGTGACAGCTGATGGCTTCTTACTCACATGGAGATTTCTCTGCTTCTTAGTATGATGAGTGATTTTCAATTGTATCTTGGACATTTGGTCTGTTATATTAAGAGATTCAGAGTCGTACTGAGGTCTCCTACTTTAGCAGGAAGCCCCAGGCCGAAATTTGTGGATCCAATGATAATTTAACTTTCAGAGCCTTTGTGGTGATATTTAGGTCTGCGTGGTTTGTCTGGTACCATGGGGGCTTTGCTAAAGTCTGCCAGTTACACCTGACAGTGGGCAGAAGGAGCTTCTCCTGGAGGCTTAGCTCCTCATGTGGCCGAGAGGACATCTTCAGCCTGGATGAAGGGGGCTTCCAAGGCTGAGCTGTTTGTGTCAGCATCCTCTTACTGGAGCCCCTCAAACACCTGGTCCTGTGTGAGGAAGGGGGTTGTAGCTTGCAGGAACCAAGAGGCTTCCTGAGCCCTATTCTTGTTGTGCTGAGTTCCCTATTGCAGGATCCTGCTCATGCCCACACCAGGTGTGCCTAGTTGGGGGACATACCTGCGCAGGTGTGTGCAGGTTAGGGACACACCTATCCAGGTGTACCCAGGTTAGGGACATACTTGTGTAGGTGTGTTTGTGTAAGGAAAGGAGTCTCAGGCCCAGTGGGGAAGAGAATCCACTTAACGCAGCAGGACCTCCCTGTCAGTATCACGGACTTCCCTGGTGGGGTTGGCAGGACCCCCATGCAGTCTGGGAAGGAATGAGTTTACCTGGGCTGCCTTCTGTTGCTAGAGCTCACACATGATAATTCAATACTATAAAAAGTACTTTTTGTCCTGTAACAAAAAAAAAAAGTTCTAGAAGCTAATGTTACTTGGCATCAGATATATTCTTCTCTCATTTAGCTGGAGCTACCTAAGGATGCTTTCATCGTAAACAATCACCAAATTGACCTGCTAACTGGTCCCAACCTCACCTGATCTTTTTTTTTTTCTCACCTGATCTTAATACAACACTGTGCCCACATCTGAGTTTCTTTTACCTGAGATACTTGTACAAAATCATATAATTCTGTGGCTCTCTATGAACTAAATGAATTAGTCTTTCCACATTACAAGAAAGGGAAATCTATTGCTTTCAGTGCATACCGGAGGACTCTGAGGGACCCAGCCAGCCTTGGTCCTGAGGTCCTGCAGGTACAAATTCAGTCTCTGACACACCACGCTCCCCAGTCCACCTGCACTGCTCAGGGTAGCTCTCATGTAGTGCTAATAACGTCACTTCAAGGGTCAATGTGTCCTGTTATCCTCAAATTCTTATTACCTGGGAGCAGATTAACCATGTAGTCTAGCTAATTAATTGTTTTTAAGTCAAAAGCAAATGCCTGGTCTTAGGAAAACAGGGGGCTGGTAACGGCTACCCCAGCACAGATCTGTATGGGCAGAGCTGGGATGACCAGCTCTGCTCCTTCTCCTTCTGGCATCATTTTCACACCATCTGCATGTCCTTCCTCATGTTGGGGAAGTCCATTTTGGAGTTCAAGTGCATTTGCTTCTCTAAACGAAAACCGGACTTGTGTTTCAAAATGCTCATTTCTGGTATGGACTTGAAGACTCTGTTTAGAGAAAACAACAGAAGGGTCGCTGACTCAACTCTTCCTGTTCATGCTGTCTCTGGTGTCCTGGTTTTCTCTGAGACCATGAGGACAGGGATGGGAAGTTGATGCCAGGTGCCTGGGAACCATGGTCAGGGAGATGAACACGGGCCAAGTCCCCTCTAATGCAGAGGCATCAGGGCTGTAGAGATGTGACGTCACAGGGAGATGGACCCATGGGAATCTGCCTAAAACATGTCCTGGGCACACGAGTCAGGCATGGGGCTGAAGTAGCGTGTGGCTCTGAAGCCAGTCTGAAGCGTGTTCTGCAAGATCCCAGAGCAGAATGAGCTGCGGTGACACACTAGCAGACCCCAAAGACATCCGCTGATCCCTGGGGCCAGGGCACACATTCTGCTGGGTGGCAACAGGGCATTAAGGTTGTGGCGAGAATTCAGGTTGCTAATCAGCTGACGTGGAGATGGGGAAATTACTCAGGGTCACCAGATAGGCTCAGTGTAATCACAAGGGTCCTAAACATGGAAGAAGGGGCAGTAGGGTCAGAGATGGGGTGATGTAGTTGGGAGTGCTGCCACCCGTCTTTGCTGGCCCTGGAGAAGGAGGAAGGGGCCAGGAGCAGGAGTGTAGGCGGCTTCCAGGAGGTAAACGGACAGGAAAAGTAGTCTCCTCTGGAGCCCCCGGAAGGGGAGACACCTGGGCCTTCATTCAATGACACTCGTTTTAGATCCTGACCTCAGAACTGTGAAACTGCATATTCACATCATTCTAAGTCGCTTATCTCTGATAATTTATTACAGTAGCCGTGGGGACCTGATGGGCTTCCCAGTGAGAGGCCATAGGGACGTAGGCAAGGGGATGCCCTGAGTGGGACCCTCTCTGTGGAAATGGCCCTGACAGGAATGTGACTCCAGGATTGGGAGGCCCGGTGATGGGGAGGAGGAGGAGAGGGAGGAAGAGGGGGAGGAGGAGGAGGTTGCTTACACAGGGCGGGCAGAAGGTTGAGATGGAGGTAGATGTGCTCATGGAGGGACAGCAGGTCAGCAGAATGAGCAGACCCGGGGATCCACTGTTTGATGTGCCCAGGGCTGGTGCTCCTGGGAGGAGTGGGTGGCGCCAAGCCCGCGGAAGCACTTCATGGACAGTTGGGGGGTCTGTGATGAGGTCTGGGTGCTGGTGGGGAGGAGGTGGGGTGGCCTGCGCGTGCGGATCTGCAGCGGGAGAGGACGTCTGAGCGTAGGTATAAATTCGGGAGTCATCAGCATAGAAATGATGATTGAAGCTTTACCTAGAGATCAAGAGGGAGGTCCTAATAAAACAGTCAAATGGCAAAATGGAAGAGGAACAGAAGGCAGTGACAGAGGAAGGTAATAACAGGGGGAACCCCATCAGGGAAGGAAAGAGAAACATACCACAAAATGAGAGAGAGAGAGAGAGAGAGAGAGAGAGAGAGAGAGAACAAGGGGCACAGCGTTGTCGCGGTGACGACCGGTCTTGTGGGACACAGTGGAAACATAAAGCTGGGTAGTGCCGTGTCCCCGTGAAGGTCGAGGGGGGATGTGGGGTTGCCACATGGACGTGAGGCGGGTGTGGCGGGCACGGAGCCTGGACCTACGGCTGTGGGGGAAGTGGGCCCAGGCGGGTTCATGCGCACAAAGCATCTCAACGATGCCGATTCCAATGCATTTCTCAGTTCAAGGGTGATGACTGCTGTCACGCTGCCCCTCACTCCTTCCTGCTCCATTCTTGTGACTCTCTGAACACCCTACATTTGATGTCACAATCTTTACACGAATCCTTCCCTTGCAAACCACTCCTCAGATGGCATCTTACTTTTGCCAAAGTGAAGTGGCATGACAGCTGGATCCCTCACTTTTGACACGGGGGTGCAGCTGGGTCCCAGTGGCTGAGCCGCCGTCCTCACCCCCAGTGACCTCCTCACTCCACAGTGACCTCAGGTGGGGGGATGGAGACAAAATGAAGACCATGATGCTCTTGGAACCATGCCAGGCAAACCCGGTGACAGCAGGACGCACACTGGGGGATGGGAGGGGGCACTGCCGAATTCTCAGGACCTGTGACAGCAGGTCAGCGCCACTGGTGGCTTGAAATTACCCAGAGGAGGACACTGACAGGTACTGCAAACTGGGGTTTTGTTTTTGTTTATTTATTCTGTTTTGTTTTCATTTTTGAAGCGCCCGTTGCTAAGCATTGGCCTGGAAGCTGTGGGGTCATGTGCGGGCACCTGTTTCACCCACATATAAGGTCTCTTACAGGGCATCATTCCTGCATCACCTTGCATTACTCCCAGAATCAGTTGGGATTTTGATGCTGTTGGTCAAGATGCCACCACCAAGTCTGCGTCTTCCTCATTTGATCCATGTGTAAAGTCATCTCCAATTCACTGCCAAAAGTTTAAAGGGACAGACTGAGAGCCAAGTCCTGGAAGAGACAGAGAAGCAGCAGAGGGAGGGACGCTGCTGGGTCCCGAGGCCCCCAAAGCCTCTCAGGCACTCAAGTGGAGAAGGAGCTTAGGAGGGGATTGGCCAGGTCACCACTCAGCAGGGAGGCTGAGAGTTGCTTTTAGACCCAGAGAAAACTGCTTCCAGGAACACAGGAGTTTGAGGGTGGGGACCTGGGCCTGCCCATCCTGCAGCCCTGCTCCTGGGCTCCCCAGGCTCCCCAGGCACCTGGTCCAGGCCCTGGGCACCCCCGTCCTGCAGCCCTGCTCCTGGACTCCTCAGGCACCTACTCTGGGCCCTGGCTCCCCATCTTGCAGCCCTACTCCTGGGCTTCCCAGGTTCCACAGGCACCTGTTCCGGGCCCTGGGCCCTATGTCCCCACTACTGTGGTTGCTAGACTCGGTCTGTCTTCCTGGTGTCTGCCTTTCTCAGAAGTCTGGCTCCGGGGGGTGAGCTGCACACTAGTGCAGGGAACCCCAAATCTACATGGCCTCTCCTTCCCCCATAGTGAAAGGCAGGCCACCCCTTCCCTCCTTCATTATTCTCCCTGTAGGGATTCCTGAAACAAGTGGTTTCAAGAAGACAGTGGTTGCAACGTCAGGTAGGGATGGCAGGCATGTACTGAGTGGCCCCAAGTCACAAGTGCTTTACTCTCTACTCTTCTTTACCGGTAAACTCACCTGCTGCACAGATTTCTGTTATCAGCCCTATTGCTGACACTGTGCTCAACCTCCTTGTCAAAGTAAGGTCCGCTGCTCACAAAATAGCCTTAGGATCTCCTGGGAAGTTTGCGATTTGACCCGGGCATCCTGCACATGGTGCACTGAATGGTGAGGTCAGGGCCCCTGCAGAGTGGCCAGGGAGCAGAGGACTTGCAGGTGGAGCACACACTTCACGTAGATGGGCAGGGCTTTTCCTTCCTGGATGGCGTTCGAAGGGGCAGGGGCAGCGGTGCCACAGGTGAGGGGCCACCACAGGCTGGGTGTCTGAAATCCGCGTGTCCTCAGCACGCGGAGTCCATGGCCTTGCTGCCTAAAGCTGGCCTCTTATTCCCCGAGGCCATGTGTCTGCAGTTCAGGGGGCACCCCTGATCCTCCAGCGGCTGTGGTGGCTCAGTGACCCGGGTGCCTTGCTTGGAGTCGGGTCTGCATGGCACTGGACACAGCCTGGCTGGAGCTGGGACCGCAAGGAAGCAGGGAGGCTTGGGCACCAGAGGGTTGTGCGTGGGATTCACACCTGTTGGAAGCGCGGGCACCAGACAGGTGTGGGGAGCAGAAGCCGTGGTGGGAATCTGCTGCTCCGAGGGAGGGAGGTGCAGGCACGGGGCGGAGGGGGTGGGTGGCTGGCCCTGGAGGGGTGTCCCCAGGCCTGCAGTGGCCATGGCACGCAGAGCGGGGACTCCTGAGCTGCAGCTCCATAACCACCAGCGGGGACATTCCTTTCGGGAAGGTTCGTCACCACGCAGAGGTGATCTCTGTGTTGTGGGTTGTGCGGGCAGAGGGACTGAGTGGGACAGTCAGTGAAGTCACAGAGATCACAGTGATCCCCAAGAAGGGCAGCAGAGGGGAAGGGGATGTGGCACGGAGCGCGCAGAGGGCTTGGCCTGGCTAGACAGATGCCTCGCTCCTTATCTGAGATCATTCCCCGTTCATCAGACACAGACTAAAAGATTTCCTTACAGAGACGACTCTCCCTGTTATTAGACTCGATTGGTAACTATCTTTGGTTTTAAAATCATCAAAAAAATCATTCGTCTTCAGTTACCCAGATTCCAAATATCATCACTGTCCCAGGTGGGGAGGAAGGTGAGAGGAGGTGCTGGCCTGAAATCCAGTTGGGAAGGGGGCAAACCTAAGTGCAGGCCAAATATTATTTGAGAAGCACTCAGAGGAGGCTCGTTTGCAAGTACAGTGTGGACCCCAAAATGCCCATGTCTCAGGGACTCGAGGGTCTTACTTGAGTGCATTTTGTTGTTTGACTTTCCTAAGTGACCCATGTGAACCTTCAGAAACAGACTCCGGCCCAAGAACGTGGGAATCATCGTTTGCAGTTATTGAGGGTCAAGCGCATGTGAGCGTGTGTTTATCAGGACTATGTGAACATCGTAGGATATTTTTTTTTTAAGGTTTTATTTTATTTACTCATGAGAGATACAGAGCGGGAGAGAGAGAGGCAGAGACACAGGCAGAGGGAGAAGCAGGCTCCACGCAGGGAGCCCGACGTGGGACTCGATCCTGGGTCTCCGGGATCACGCCCAGGGCTGCAGGCGGCGCTAAACCGCTGTGCCACCCGGGCTGCCCCATCGTAGGATATTTAACTACAGCTTGTGGCATCAGACACCAGGACATGGTAAGCAGTAAATTGGTCGGAAACAGTGCACTCCCTTGGATACAAGCATCGCACAAGGATTTCTTCAGAGGCTCAGCATTTCCGTGTGGGGCCGGCACCCATGGCACCCATGGTGTTAGTCCTGGTGAAGGGACGTTATGCAAGCGAGCACCCAGTAGCGTCGTCACCACAATCATTAAGATCGACCATGTGCCAAATGAAGGGCCAGCCCCTTCCCTTACCTAAAGGAGCTGCCAAAGGCAGGGATGGGCCTGTAGGTTCGGAGGGGTGTTTGTTCGGAGGCCGTCTCCGCTAACTTGGACAGGATGCATCGCCCCGGGGCCACAGAGGTGGAGGAGAAATGGAACGGGAGCTCCCTCCGCAAGCAGCCCTCATGGACGGGGCCACACATTAGGAGCTTGCAGGTGGCACTTCGGGGTTGAATCCTCAATGGCAGCGCTGGTTTTGATTCTTTTCTTCAAATGTGTAGAGTGGATTTCTTTATGCGAATGCATTGTGACTACAAAAATCATCCCTCTCTGGGCCTGGTCTTTAAAACACAAAGCCTTAGAGAAAAATCTACTCTTTTCCTTCGTGATTTTTTTTTTTTTTTAATGCTCGGTTTCTCCTTACGAGGAAAGCCAGAAAAGGCATTCCAATCTTGTTTCTTCCCCAAGCCCGGGGAAAATTCAGAATTCCTAGCAGGCATCAACATCCAGGAACCACAGAGAAGCAGAGAGCAGGGTGGTACCTGGTCAGCTCATAAAGGGCCTCTGCAAGGGGGGCTCCTGTCACCACGTGAGACCCAACAGTAAGTCATGAGGACTGGATGTCAGGAGTGCTGTGGCACATGGAATAGTGAGATTAATTTAAAAATATGTTTTCCCCTAAAATAAGCAGAACAGGTTTCCAAAATCAAGGGAGTTCAATGATGGCGATGTGATGATTTCCATTCTTGTTCAACACCTGGACGTCGTCGTCCAAGAAGCAACTCAATGTCACCTGTTCATGAGACCAAGGTTCAGGATGCAGTGTCTGACCTGCATAGACTCCTCCACGGAGTAGGGCTCTGTGAACCGATCTGCCTCCCACCCTCTCCCCCACCTCCCATGCTCCCCCTGCCATGTCTTCATCCCTGAACCCAGACCTCAGCCCCTCAGCCAGCCCTGCATCTCCCTCCCTTCCCTGCATAACCTGCCTACCTTTACTGACGTGTCTGGTGAGTGCTAAGCAGTTGGGGGCTATGGGGGATGTGGAGGATAAAGGACAGACCCTGGGGAGGTCCCCTAAGCAGATTGGACACTTTAATATGCAGAGCTTGCTGCTCCTGCAGCAGGTTGATGCCCTGGTTGATTAAGGGTCAATCAGGTGAGGCAGGGCAGGTAGGGGTGCCCTGGGAAAGGAGAGGGTGAGGCATGGGCTGGACAAGGGGGTGACTGCCGGGAGAGGCTGAGGGCTAGCCCTGAATTTGGAAGGAGAGACCCCAAGGAATCACTGGAAAGGTGCCCAGGAGATGGATGACAGGTCACCTTATAAAAAAAATTCAAATTTGAAACTGTGTGACAAGGGTGATGGTGTTTAATTAGAGTTTCCTTCCCCGCCCCCGCCCCCCCCCAGAAAAGAAATAAAAAAGATTTGATTTGATTTCTGTTTAACAAACCTCACTTTTACATTTTTTGCAACTCCCAGGGGAAGAAGGTTGTTTTTATCCCATGGCCACAGTGAGCTTATTGCAAACATTGTCCTCCCTGGTGGAGCTGCTGGGGACAGCAGGGGACAGCGGGGAACACGGAGGTTAGGGCAGAGAAATCAGCAGCCACTACCTACCTGGCCCCAAAAACTAGGCCCTAGGAAGGAACCATCTGGCTGATACGGGCCCGTGAGGTGCGGCTTGTGTACAGGAGGCCGTTTGCAGTGGGATCACAGAGAATGCGCCAAGCTTTCCTGTCTGGGGCTTGTCCAAGACCCGCATGAAAGCCACAGATGAGAAATGCTTCTGAGAGCAGAAATTCAAATGTCGAAGGGAAAAAAACCCATTTCCTTCTTTGCCTTCTTCCTCCCCGCCCCCCCTCACCCCCAAACAAAAGAAAACGCCTGCTGGATACATTATTTTTAAAACATCAAAGCTTACTTCTATTGAAAAGAATTTGAACTCAAGGCTGGAGTTGATTCCAATTTTTCTTTTCTTCGGAACAACCTCCCCAGTCCTCTGCTTGGGCAGTCACAACCCCCTGTTAACACGGGGGGAGAACAAACAGCAGCCGCAGCCTCTTGTCACTTCGAGCACGCTTGGCCTCTTCACCCGACTGTCGTTTGAAATACGTGACCTCTGCACAGACCGACGTCCACAGCAGCCTTTGCAGCTCCAGACGGTGACTGAGAGCCGGGAGCTGGAGCACGGGGCACTGCACGCGGGGCGGGCCTCCCCCAGGCGCCCGGGCAGCCCCGCAGGGTCGCGCCCTGCTCCAGTGTGGCCACCCCGCACCCCAGACCAGGAGCGCAGTGACAGGTTCCTGCACCACAAGGAAACTCCTCACATCTCATCGAAATCCCCCCGATCGACACATAAGCCCATTTCCTCCTTTCTCATCCTCAGCTTCGAGAGGGGCAGCTGGTCACCGTCGGCCGTGTAATAACCCTTCACCGGCCTGAAGATGGTTATTAGGTCTGCTTCTCTTCTCCAGGCTAAATAATCACAGATCCTTTAATCTTCCTTCATAGGAGCTATTTTCCGAGTCTTTAATCGTTTCTCCTGCTCTCCACGAAATCCGTTTCAGCTTCTTAAGTCCCGGTGTGTCACCTCTTCGGAAGGGTGCCACCGGCAGTTTGAACAGCTCGGCCCCCTGAGGCACAGCGGTTGTGACCCTGATGAAGGGCAGTTCTGCCCCTGAAGACACAGCCGAATTAGCTTAAAAGCCTCTACCTTCCCCTGAATATGTCGGGCAAAACAGGTATTGCCTCCCTTGACCAAACAATGATGATGATGAAGATGATAATAAAACTAAACTCACAGAGCGAAGGCAAAACACTGAGACAAGGGGCAACTTTAAAGCTGCAAACACTGTGGAGTGGCTGGAGGATTACAAGGCATTACATTTGGCTGGGGTGGCATGTCCCGTGTGATTTTTAAAAAATTTCTAGGTCTCTCTAGCAATTTTTAAAAATGTCCCAACGACTTACTTATATCCTTTCAGCATGTGGTTCACGTCCTTTTTGTCAAAAGCCAAGTCTATCACTTGGGCTTCATCAAACAGCAGCTGTTGACTCAGATGCAAGTCAGAACCACCCACAGGCCACCTGGCTCACAGGTCAGAACCATCTGGAGGTCACCTGGCTCCCCTGAGTGCCTCGCAGAGCTTGGCTCCCTCCAGAGGTAGGATGGCCAATGCCCCCTCCTAGGAATGTCTTATATTTTCTGATCATTTAGTTAAACATCAAGGTCACAGTGAAATCTGTTCCCCCTCCCTCAGGTCTTATCTCTGCTCCCAGCTTGTTTTCTTGTGCACCTAATGAACATGCTTTCCATCCTGTCATTGGGAAAAGTGGCGGAAGTGCTTGCATGGCCCTGAACCCAAGAGTTTCCTCAGGGAAGCGTCACTTGCTACATTCGAAAATCTTGATACTGAACCATTTATAAGAATGCTTTGAGTACAGCCTCCAGCATTATCTCTCTTATGATTTAGGTGATCTTGGTCCTTTATACTGATTAGAATTTCACATACAATAAGCACAAATGTCATAGGAAAGAATGGAATATTGGACTAGAGTTCCGCTTTTTACAGTGACTTAAGAGGAACATTTCTTCTCATGTATGTGGCAAAAATTTTCCTTTTGATTTTCTTTATGAATAATTTACCTATATTATAAAAGCAATTAATACTATTTCTGTAAAAGGAATAAATTCTTCAAGCAAATAATTTAATATTTTACCACTATTTTTAAAATATTTAAAATATATTTAAATTTGAAATATATCTAGTCACATAATAGCTTCAGTCATATACATTTCAGAATATATTTTCAAACTCAAAATATTTTAACACTAGTAAGGGCCCTACCCAGAAAGATGGAATCATTTTTAATCAAAATCTGCACACACTTTTAGACCCATTGAGTACTCATTGAACACTGAGTAGGTGCATAAAACCTCCATAAAAATTCATTCTGGGTCCTTTTATACTCACATCGACACTCACCAGATGGCCTGCCGCAGAGCATCAGGGCAGTTTTACATGAGAGTCTGTGTTTCCTAGGTAGGATCAGAGGATCCTCTCAAAAGAGGAACATGAATCCAGACTCGGAGGTGGAGATGATCTGTGCAAATCTCTCTAAAATGTCTCAGATCTTTGTTAATGCTTGAAGAAAATATTATCTTCTGATGAAGAGATGTCATCTTCCTTTTTTTCTTACTTAAAAAAAAATCCCTAGCTTTGTCCATTTGTTAGTTTTAGTCCCTCTGCTAGTTTTGTCTAGTTTACAAAATGATAACAACGGTGGAGTATTTTCCTAAAAGAAGAAGTGAAGGAGTATATCTATTTTAACCTGTCACCCTGGGTGGGCTTCTTGTGTTCTCCCTTATTTAGAAATGAAATAATATTGTTTCAAATGTGGCAATTTCCTTTTATTCTCCAAACAAGCAAACTGTAAATTGCAAAATAGGAGTGGATAAAAGCATAATTACTGCTTTCATTTGTTCATACCATATTAATGTAATATAATTATCCTGTAAGCAGACGGAATCTTATGAATATTTAACAATAACAGCAAGAACATGCTACAAAGTGGTTATTCTGAGGAACACATAAAGAGCCCCAAACTCTAAGAGATGAAGTAATTGCTCCTATGTTCTACAGTGTCAAGCAGTCGAGGCTTGACGACTGAGCTGGTGCAGAGTCGAATGACCCAATTAAGCAAATGAGGGAAGTGGAGTGGTGATAAATGCCTCATCTCAGAGACAAGCAGGGAGATAGTTGCATCCCCTATGAAGTGAGTCCCAAAGCACCGGGAAAGTGCTAGAACGACCCCTCAAATCTCCACAGAGAAAGGAGGAGCAAAAAAGTGGAAGATCAACTAGTTAGTTGTCCAGGGACCTCTCCAGGTGGTGGCACAGGCCGGGAGGAAGCCGAGAAACAGCATTACTCCCAGGCCTGGGGATATGCAAGGCAGTCCAGCACCGGAGCAGGGATTGTGATGAAGATGCTCAGAGAAGGCAGGGAGGCCAGCCCGACACTGCAGGTGGGCTCATGGCGGTCCACAGGGAGCCAGAGCTCAGAAAGCGACCTGGGCTCCCAGCATCTGCCAGAGACTGTTTCTGGGTCTGATGAAGTCAGATTTGGCCCCCAAGTCCACTGGCATGCATGATTCATGTCCTTTGTATACTTCCTACTCCCAGTCAAAATTGGTTTAAAATATGCACAACAAAGAAAGAGAATTGGGACTTACCATGGGATAACGAGTTACTATAGTATTTAGTATGTCTGAGCTCCATGCACCCACACTATTGATCATTCTGAATGCCTTATTTTACCTAAACCTGAAAGAACTTTATGAAATAGGTGGCACTATTTTTTTTTTTTATCTTCCTACTGCAGATGAGGTCACAGGATCTCAGAGAAGTCGTTTTCCCAAGATCACGCTTCTAAGAGGCATTGAGAGGCACCAGTTCATTCATTCACTCATGCATTCCATGGTGCCGACTGAGCAGTCGCTGTGTTCTAGGTGACAAGATGGTGGCGGTGCGGATCTCAACAGGGTCCCGTCCACACTGGACTTCCAGTCTGGATGGAGGCAAGCATCAAATAATATCAATATTCAATACATAATGTTGTCAAATGTGACAGATATCACAAAAGAATACAGTGAAGGACCGAGTTCAGAAGCCCTCCCTTGGGAGGCACTGGGGCGTATGGATTGCCATGGGTGCAGATACCTCTTCCGTCGGCAGGACACTGGGCAAGATGTTCCTACATCTCCACATCCAAAAATTATAAATGTACTTAACACTTTGTCAAATAAACATGTTTTGTCCTCAGCACCTTGGAAAATACTTTTATGGAAACCATACAGATATAAAGTTATGATATAAAACTCAAATAGGCACAAAATGAAAATGGCCACATTTAGTTATCACTGGGTCTGTTCAGCTGTCCGGAGATTTTTGGTAGGATAACAGAATAAAGACATATGTAACTCACAGATTATATATGTATTATGCATGCAAGTCATGTGATTTATTTATTTATATTTATATTTAATTATTTTAGACCTCTAATTATACCATAATAATCAAATTTTTACATAATTTGTGTACTAGACACCAAATGCCAAATGAAGTAATGTTTCGTATAGAAATGCCATTAGTTGTTCTTATTTTGACTCTGGAGAAACTATACTCTCCTAATGTAGTCACAACTGCAACTGCCAATAAATCTCATATAATAAGATCCATTCAGAAGTTGATTTTCAGGGACACCTGGGTGGCTCAGTGGTTGAGCGTCTGCCTTAGGCTCAAGGAGTGATCCCGGAGTTCCGGGATCGAGTCTCCCATCAGGCTCTCTGCATGGAGCCTGCTTCTCCTTCTGCCTGTGTGTCTGCCTCTCTCTCTCAATCGTGAATAAATAAAATCTTAAAAAAAAAAAAAAAAGAAGTTGATTTTCAGGGGACATCAGGATAGCTGAGAAAATGGTGGCCACCTAACCCTATCTGTCAAAAAACTACAGATGGAAAGGAAAACAAATGGAACCAGAGAAGAATATTACAATCTTCACATTATACATCATGGTGGACATCTTCTAGAGAGTCCTCTCTAGAGCTTGTATGTCAAGTCTTTGCAGAGAGTAAGGGGACCTGAAAAGCTGCCCAGAAGCAAGAAAGGTAGTGCTTTGGTTAAAGTCTTCACCACATAGTGAATTAAATCACTCTGAGAATCTCAAGAAAGAAATTACCCAGGGAGGGTTCTAGAAGGGGGAGCACTGTGTTGAGAGTCTGAGGAAGGCACAGGCTCCAAGGCTACATTGTCGGGAAAGCTCCCTTGAGGGCGAGAGAGTGGCAGGAGGTGACGGAGGTCCTGGGAGAGCTGGCGGTGCCAGACATGAGGAGTGGGCCCAGGAGAGGCCCGGGATCCTGCCGCATAGGGAAGTACAGATGGCAGGACCACCTGCCCCGTCTCCCGTCCTGAGCTGCACTGCAGGGGAGGGCCTCCTGGCTCAGATTCTCAATCACTGTGGGTGGAAACCTTGTCCCAAAATGCTTCCACATAGGCAATCGCAAACTACAAATCCACCCTCAGAAGAACACAGAAAATGAAAACCAAAACTTTTCAGGTGTTCCCAATTTCCTCCCTTCGAAAGAGAGAGAGAAAAAAAGAAACAAAAAAGTAGAGGGTAATGACTCCAAAACCCATTAAATATCCTTAAAAACATGTAATTAAAAAAAATTATTTATTCATGAGAGACACAGAGAAAAAGGCCGAGATATAGGCAGAGGGAGAAGAAGGCTCCCCATAAGGAGCCTAATGCAGGACTTGGATCCCAGGACCTTGGGATCATGCCCTGAGCCAAAGGCTGATGCTCAACCCATGAGCCACCCAGGCATCCCTGATTTTAAAAAATGAATCAGAACTTCTAACCCTGTAAACAAGCATGGATGAGCTAAAGGACTAAAGGGAAAATCACTGGCTGAAGACAAGAAGTAAAAGTACAAAAGTGTCTGAGAAGTGAAGCCTCGATGATGAGATAATAAGCAAGAATAAATTCAAATGAAAATCTAGTAAGAGATACTGAACACACCTAGAAAACAAGGCAGATAAGATGAGGTGGAAAGTACCAGGTGTCGGTGATCATGTGGCTGAAAGGCAGAGCAAGAACAGGTGCACGGAGCAGACGACAGGGAGCGGACCTGATCCCCACTGGTGCGGTGGCAGGAGCCATCCCAGAGACAGAGAGGGTAAGTCACACCCTGAGCAGGGCCATGAGGTTCCAGGTCTAATTGACCCAGAATGATCTTCCTGGAGACATAGCCTGATAAAAGTATTAGAGTTTGAAGATCGAAATGTCCCTAGGGCTTCAACGCAGAGAAATCAAACACCTTCCAAGGCCAAGAGAGTCAAATGGGTATCAGGCTTCTCAAAAACAATATCCAAGTGAAATAATAGAAATAATAGAAATAATAGCAATAGTAATAAAAATCATGATAATATAGCACTATCTTCAGGAAAATCAAGGAAGAAAGGGTGAACCGAGGATTTTGTAAACAGCCATGCTGTCATTTCACAATAAAGGCTGTAGAAAAACGGTTTTAAATTTTCAATACCCGGGATTCCTCCAACCTCTGCCCTTTTGTCCAATTGACCAGATGATGGGCTACATCTGGGGGTCAGAGAGCAGAGTGCCAAGGGCCCTTGGTGAGCCGTCGTTGGAGTTAGCGCACAGCCCGTGCTCACGAGAAGACAGGGAACCTTCCAGGAGCAATAAGTACGTATTCTGTGTTTGGATTGGCCATTACCAATTTTTCACCCGTTTTGCTGTTTATTCTTATTGTCATAATTTGTGGTAGCCCTTAAAAATATGTAAATAGTAGCCCTTTGTCTACCAGGTAGATTAAAATGTGAATCTATTTCCTTTGTAAACTTCACACTTCATTGATGGCTTTCAAGACTGCAGTGACACTGACCTGTTTTACTCACCCTTAGAGTCTCTTTCCCACCAAGCATTAAAAACATTTCCCTATTTATCTGCTCTGCAGTATTTTCTTCTTTTTCTGGATAGTATCGTTTTCACCCTCAATTCCTAATGTGCAAAGACACTATTTTAGAGTATGAAGTGGGATAAGGATTTAATTTTACCTTTTTTCATCACATAAATAACCAATTTGATCAGAAATAGCCATTGGACCACCTTCCTGCTGTTCATTAGTGATACAAATTCATGTACACCTATGGTGTTGATAGAAAATAAGGCCTGACTTAGGATTGCCTATTTTTTTATGATTATTATTTTTTTTTGGTCACCCGTACTGCACTGTTTTAAATACTATTTCTACCATACTTTCACTTTTCCTTATGAAGCTAAGGAAACCAATGCATCTATGGTAGAAATTGCAGAAAATACAGAAACAAATGAAGAAAACATAAGCCACCTCTAAATCTAACATTGAGAGACTGTCTTATCTATTTTTCTCATTTATGGCATTTCAGGCATTTCCCCATGCATATTTTATTTAATTAGTTACGAATTTCTTTTCTTTCACCTGCACTTTGTCCCCTGTGCCCTCCTCCCCACAGACCTCCTGGCTTGGCTGGGTCCCCCATGTCTTGCCCTCCAGGGAGCAAGCTCCCGCTGGCTGGCAGATATCCCTGACTCTCTGTTTCCCTCACAAGCACTCTGTCCTGGGATGTTTCTGCTTGATTATCTCTGGTGTCTTTCTAAGCAGTGTCTTCGACAGAGAAAAATCTTTCTAGATTGAGTTTGCTCGGCGGGGATGCCAGATCCATTTGAGGGACTCACCTTATAAAGTGGTCAACTTCTAGACCCATTCACGTTTCCAGGCTAGAAACAACTGGCAAAATGGAGAGAAAAAAACTTAATTGTAAATTAATTTTAAAAAATTTGAAGTATCTTTATGCACAGGGGCATAAACAATAGACATGGTGTGTAGCTGTGTAGTGCGGAGATTGTTGTAACTCCTATAAAAACAGCTCTGTAGACTAACGCATTTTCCCGTCAGGAGGGGCATAGCTTCAGAAAGGTCAGGAAGCTCATTTTCTTCTCGTCTTGGGCAATAAAAGGGATACAACTATCACAAACCCAGTAAACTCCCACAGTAATTTTTGCATAGATGTATAGTGACACAGGGATTGAAATGCAATTATTTAGTATTTATTGAGGAAAGATAGTTCATTTGATGTGTCGAGGACTGCCTCCAGAGAGAGGGAGAGAAGAGCACTCATGGAAATGGATCAACTTTTGTGACGAGCCTACATGGCTGAAGAATTAAACAGGCTATTCCTATAACCACCATGTGCACAATCACAGTGAATTTAAAACCATCTCGAAAGGAGTCCTACTGGGAGTGTTTAAACCCACGATTACAGTAAATGAAGATTCAGAATTAGCAAAAGCATTTCACTTAATTAGAAGCATTAAATAAGTATTACCAAATGTACAGTACTGTGTCTCCTGAAATGAGAAAAATAGCTGACCCTGAAAAACATTTTATTTATTTGCCTTTTTTTATTTGTTTACTTTTCTTGTGTAGGAAACTACCAGAACAGCTTCTAACTAAAACTAAAAGATAAGGTGCAGAGAAAACAAAAATATGTTTGTCTTAAATATATATATATATATATACATAAACACACATATATCCAGATATGTAAATATTTTTAAATCTTATGTATGTTCCATTTCTACCTATCCATCATCTGTTAAATACCTGGAGACAGATACCCTGCATGGATTGAAGGAAGAGATGGCTTCTGCGGAGGGCGTTACAGACTCTTTCTTCTATGTCTTCCTTTTGATGTGATTTTTCAAATTGTTATTTACTAAGTGGTGATGTTTGATGTTAATCAGGATTTCCTGAGCCGAGTGTAGTAAAGGGCTGACCGAACCCCTGATCAGATTTCCAGAAAGAAAGATCATGTTGAAGGCTGGAAAGAGACAAGAGGGACAGAGCGACATAGAAGGAGACCTCCCAGGGAAGCTCTGGGGCCACCCGGCAAGGCCTTAGCCTCCCCACTCCTGCTTCCATGCCGGCAACCGAGGCAGGACTAGACTTGTGTCTGGAACGTCTGAACTGAGATTTCTCACTGGAAGGGCCTGGTCCAGACACAGCTTCATTTCAAAGACAGCTCTGAATGTTTCTAACACTCTGTCCCTGTGTTTTGTGACCTCAGCTGACCTGATGACAGAACTCCAATCGGCTCCATCATGGGCACAAAGTCTTCCGTAGCATCAGTGATTGGGACCGTGGTCAAAGAAGGTGGGCTCTGCCATGACTTAAATTGTTCTTTTAACTAGATTATTTTCAATTTGTTATATGTATTTTCAATCTGTTGTGTCTATGTGCGTGCGTGTGTGTTTATTACATATATAATATATAAGTGGAGAAAATGTGAATGAGAAAATAAGAAATTGTATGTGCATAAAAATGTTTTTAAAACAAGAATTTCCATTTCCCTATTTGAATATGTTTTAGCTGATTTCCTTACCTTCAAGTATATATTATATAAACTCCTGAAGTTTTACCTCATAGCAAGCATTGAAAAGGTGGGGATAGCTATGGAAATCACTTTTCCTATAATGCTGGTGACCATGTTTTCCAAGGAAGTCAAGACCCTTGAACTGAGTCATGGTCTGACAATTGGGACCAATTACTTTGAGCACAGTGGACAACCTACATCCCCTGAGCCAAGTCTGACTCCCTGCCTATTTTTGTAAATAAAGATTTATGGGGACACAGCATTGCTCACTGGTTGGCAAAGGGTCTATGGTTGCTTTCGCTCCACAGTGTCATGACCAAGTAGTTGCAACAGAGACTGTATGACCCACAAAACCTAAAATAAAATAGTCAATATCTGGCCCCTTACAGAAGAAACTTGCCCATTCCTGGATTTGAGTCTGGGCCACCATGAGCAGCTGGGAACCCGAGAGAGAGGATTTCATCCAGAAATAAGCATCTCTTCAAACATAACAACACCAGTGGTAAACTGGCTGCCAGTGGCCAAAGCCCCCCTGGAACTGGAGATCCTGTCATGTACGTCTCAGGAAAAGTCATATATCCCACTGTGAACTTCTGAAGTGGGCCGGCCCACTAGACAGTCATTTACATGAGAAAATAGGGCCAAGAAAAGGTTGACCACTGGTTCTGGATGCCAGCCCATTGCTCTAAGACTGATATCTTAGAACATGGGCCATGATCAAGCTGGGTCTTTGTGTGTGTTTGTGCTGACATCCTTTGGATTATAGAAGAAAACAAAAATCACACTCCTGGATAAAATATACCATCTGATTTTGATAGGAGGAGAATTAGGATTTAAATTTTCTTCTTCTTGAATGATATGCAAATGAAAATGGTGTCCTCTCTTTCAAAGCATGCCACAGGGAACTTCCACGGCCAAGAGGTCTGCTGAGTTCTTACTCCTAACTAAGCATGCAAGATGAGTACCCAAATCATTACATTTATGTGTTTTTAATGGCTTGTCTGGGTTGTGTTTTGTCCATGGATAGTGACTGAGCTGAGGGCTAGCCAAAGTTTTTGGAATCCACACAGCTCTGTTTCAATGCAATAATTTGACAGTACCTGGGGCTTCTGCTGTTCCCGAAGGCTCTATTTCTAACAGCACATCCGCATAGCAATCAGCTGGCTGGGTTATAGTCTCCAGCCTTCCCCTTGTGCTGAAATGAAGTGCCACCCAGGTCCACGGCTACGCTGACTCAAGGCTTTGTTTCACCTGCAAACACGGTCTCCGATGGCATCTGTCAAGGGGTGTGAGTGGATCCTGCTCTAGTAACCTTGCTGCTTCTCATGGTTCCTGATGGGAGCCCTTGGGACTACTGCTCAGGCAACGAGCAATAGTTGGCAACTGCCTAGTATTTTCGTTGCTGTGAACAGAATCAAAACGTAGCCAGTTGTGTGCTCTACAAGCTTGTAGCACACCCTTTGACACGGGCACACCTACAGCCCAAATTAACCTTTAGGTGGCAGGACTCAGGCATTCAAAACACTTGCAATTTAGTAGAAAACACAATGCTTGGGAACAAACGCTGGTCTATGATTACTTCCTTCAGCAGACAACCCTCTTTTTTTAATTTATAAATTTATTTTTTATTGGTGTTCAATTTGCCAACATATAGCATAACACCCAGTGCTCCTCCCATCAAGTGCCCCCCTCAGTGCCCGTCACCCAGTCACCCCCACTCCCGCCCACCTCCCTTTCTACCACCCCTAGTTCATTTCCCAGAGTTAGGAGTCTCTCATATTCTGTCTCCCTTTCTGATATTTCCCACTCATTTTTTCTCCTTTCCTCTTTATTCCCTTTCATTATTTTTTATATTCCCCAAATGAATGAGACCATATAATGTTTGTCCTTCTCCGATTGATTTATTTCACTCAGCATCATACCCTCCAGTTCCATCCACGTCGAAGCAAATGGTGGGTATTTGTCGTTTCTGATGGCTGTATACATAGACCACATCTTCTTTATCCATCATCTTTTCATCTGGACACAGAGGTTCCTTCCACAGTTTGGCCATTGTGGACATTGCTGCTAGAAACATCGGGGTGCAGGTGTCCCGGCGTTTCACTGCCTCTGTATCTTTGGGGTAAATCCCCAGCAGTGCAATTGCTGGGTCGTAGGGCAGGTCTGTTTTTAACTCTTTGAGGAACCTCCACACAGTTTTCCAGAGTGGCTGCACCAGTTCACATTCCCACCAACAGTGCAAGAGGGTTCCCCTTTCTCCACATCCTCTCCAACATTTGTGGTTTCCTGCCTTGTTAATTTTCCCCATTCTCACTGATAAGAAGCTTTTGCACAGCAAAGGATACAGTCAACAAAACTAAAAGACAACCTACAGAATGGGAGAAGATATTTGCAAATGACGTATCAGATAAAGGGCTAGTTTCCAAGATCTATAAAGAACTTCTTAAACTCAACAGCAAAGAAACAAACAATCCAATCATGAAATGGGCAAAAGACATGAAGAGAAATCTCACAAGGAAGACATAGACATGGCCAACATGCATATGAGAAAATGCTCTGCATCACTTGCCATCAGGGAAATACAAATCAAAACCACAATGAGATACCACCTCGACAGACAATCCTCATCCCCTGTCATTAGCCACAATGCATCTGACCCAGACCTTTCAAATCTCAGGTGTGATTTCCATAGAAGTCTAATTAAGCGGCACTTAATTTCAAAATATAAATGGCCTCATATGTCTTTTAAAAACAAGTGATAAGCAAAGATGAAACATTTGGGAAAATAGCAGTAAATACGTTGAAATAAATATTCTGGATTTTAGCATCGAGATCAATGGGGATTTTTACGAGGCACATGTATATTTGAAATTTCAATGTCAACAATACACGCATTTCTAATCTTGTGAGAAAAGCCTAGTTATTGTTTTGAGTGGCACAAAAGAAAGGTATTGCTGCAGAAATCACACGCAGGAAGGTAGGGGATATGTGGCTATTCCCTGTGGAGGGAATGTTTTATCTAATTTGCATTTACTCCATTACCTGTAATGAATTATCCGCCTCTCCTCAACCTGTCAGAGGAGCATTGTAAACCAGGGAGCGTTCCTGGGATTGGGGCCTGATCTGGTGGGGCCGCATTGTTTTCAATAATGAGGTCAGTGGCTCCGGCGGAAATCACTTCTGGAAAAAAGAAAAGCTACGCAAGTTGTGCACATGTGACACACACCAGCTCTGAGAGTCTCACACAACAGGTTCTCCAAGAGGTCAACACACATGGTATTCATGAGGGCAAATGAGCAAGATACCACTGGCAGGTTTGGAGAACATCACAGGTCTTCCTTGACTAGTGATGGGCTGTGTCCTGAGAAACCCATTGTAAGTTAAAAAATATTGTGAGTCAAGGAGGGACCTCCGACAGGGAACCCACCGAGCATCACAGGTAGCCTGGCCATGACAACACATGCAGAGCACCTACAGTAGCCCACCATCGGACAAGGTCATCTAACACAGGGCCTCTGGGATAACAAAGTGCTGAATGTCTCAGGTCGTGTGCTGAGTCCTGTGCTGACCGTGAAGAACAGGTGGCCATGTGGGTGCAGGTGCATGTCTGTGTTTCCACTGTGGACCATGGAGATCACTGGCCGCCCAGGAGCTGCAGCCACCCAGCGTCACGAGAAGATAGGACCACCGGCTGCCAACAGGAAAAGATCCTAATTCAAACTTGCAAGCATGGTTTCTACTGAATGTGCATGGCTTTCACACCAGTTGAGAAACTGTATATTGAACCATGAGTTGTGGGTTGTCCACATTGGCTTCTGATTTTCAAAAAGCCACTGATAGAGCTGCCCTTGTATAATGGGTGAGAGGTGATGAGTCTTCTCTATTACTATTCCATGGAAGTGTTGCTATATATAAAAATCTGCAGCTGTGCTTGAAAATTGGTTCGTTTTTCCCTGGACTTGATACAGTCCAATATAAAGGAAAAAAAAGCTAGATTTTTTTTTAAAAAAAGATACTTAACATAATCATTCAAAAGAAGATAGTTTGTGGCTTCTTTTCAGTACTATTTGTTATATTTATAAATATTTATATTTATTTGCTTTGAGCGTGTGGTCTGTGTGCACATGATGAGCAATATACCTGAAATTAATGGTTTAACTCTGTTATTTTTTGAGACTTTTTTCTTCTTTTCTTTTTTTTTCCATTTTTAAATTTAAATTCAATTTAGTTAACACATAATGCATTATTAGTATCAAGGATAGAATTTAGCAATTCATCAGTCTTCTATAAAACCCATTGCTCATCACATGACACGCTCTCCTGAATGCCTATCGCCCAGTGACCCCGCCCCCCCACTGCCTCCCCTCCAGCACCCCTCAGTTTGTTTCCTATGGTTAAGAGTCTCTTATCCTTTGTCTCCCTCTCTGATCTCATCTTGTTTTATTTTTTGAGACCTTTTTTAAATGTCTAAAAAGGACCATTCTGTTGGAAGCCCCTTCACCAATATGGGATGATCTCAAAATAACTTCATGGCTCTGAAATTTTCTTCTACTATTTTCAAAAAACAGTTTTACAGTAATTAAGATATTTTAGTGCTTTTGTACACTGGCATCACCCTTCCTGCAGCCATTAACCTGCTGGGAAAGACCTATAAACTCTTGCTCGTTAGTCCCCATGGCCAAACAACAGTAGAAAGAAATATGTAAATCAGGGAAGTTTTGTTACTTGGTATTTGTTTTCTAAAACATTTTCATAGGGTGAATTTAGATAGCTGTTTTTCTTTTTTTTCTTTTTTTTTTTTTAGATAGCTGTTTTTCAATAGCTTCTCAAAATGCATAATTCCCTATTCTTTTTTTTTTCCCCCAATATTGCACCTTCAGCCACCCAGACTCCTGACTCCGTCATTTTCAGCTAGTACTTGGTGGGCCCAGGTGGCTGATGTCACCGTGGCCATATCACCCCGAGGGCCAGGGAGGGGCTGCAGTGCTGCGGGACACTGCCCTGTGTCTCCTTTCTCTCTGCCATGGCCAGCAGGCCCCGGCTGCGCTGTCCCGCCCTGTGTGGAAGGCTACCTCTGTGAGTCTGGCTTCCACGCCAGGAGGCTGGGCATTAAGACTAGTATCGGCAGGTGTGGGACCCCATCGCAGAGGGTCCTGGCTACACCTCTTCACAGGATTTGGAGCAGCTCTTCCCATAGAATCTCGTCCTCAAGAGCCCGAGGCACCTGTTCTGCAGCACTTGCCGAGCCCGCGCCAAGGCTGCAGGCGGCCACTAGATGGCAGTGCATCCCCCAGGATCCTGACGTGGCCTGCGCAGCCTGGAAGGATGCTCAGACCTGGGTCTGGTCCAAGAGGAGCAAGGTGCACAGAGCTGGGGGCTACCTCAGGTGTGGGGGACCCTCAGGTGCGGGAGCTCAGGGCCCTGCGAGTCCCTGCGCTTCCCAGGACTCCTCGCTCCCTATAAGTCCCTGGAGAAGCTGCCGGGGTTTGTCTCTACCTCTGAAGCTCAAATGAATGAAGCCTGTATTGCAGTCTCTTCAAGTGAATTCAAGGTCAATTCCTATAAAGGAAGAAAGGAAAGAAGGAAAGAAGGAAAGAAGGAAAGGAAAGGAAAGGAAGGAAAGGAAAGGAAAGGAAGAGAGAAAGAAAGAAAGAAAGAAAGAAGAAAGAAAGAAAGAAAGAAAGAAAGAAAGAAAGAAAATTTATTTGGGGGGATAGCTGTTTTAAATAATATTGGTAACTTATTCAGGGGTATTCATGCTATATTCACTTGCAGGTCCACAGTTTCTGCTTCATTGGCCACCACATATCCCCATACCATGGGTTTGAAATCCTTAATGGCTCTTATTTGTGTGTGGAGTTTCATAGTTAGATTTTTATGGGGAGTCTTTATTTATTCTCTTAATTTATTCCTCAAAGATACTGTGCGCATCATTAAAACAAACATTTTACTTAAATGTTTACTTTTACCTAAACACTTAAAATGACTTTGAGGAACTTGCCCTATACTTTGTACTATTTTTCTTTCTCCTGAAGCATAGGATTAGATAGATGGGTAATATATCTATATATTCACGTATTTCTCTATTGTATTTTTTGTATGTGTGTATATATAATTTAAAGAAATTTACTAATATTTTCTTGGCCAGTGTAATGAAAAAACATTACAAGATTGATTTTAAAGACTGTTAGAAATGTTTATATCTTATAGTTAGTAAAGATATGCCAAGTGTTTTTTTACTTCAATAGTATCTGAGAAATTTAGCAATCAAAAGGACTCTCAGTGTTCCACATTATTAAGTATGTACCTTGTGATGGGTTTTTATTTTTTTATTTTTAAAATAAATTTATTTTTTATTGGTGTTCAATTTACCAACATACAGAATAACACCCAGTGCTCCTCCCATCAAGTGCCCCCCTCAGTGTCCGTCACCCAGTCACCCCCACTCCCGCCCACCTCCCTTTCTACCACCCCTAGTTCATTTCCCAGAGTTAGGAGTCTCTCATATTCTGTCTCCCTTTCTGATATTTCCCACTCATTTTTTCTCCTTTCCCCTTTATTCCCTTTCATTATTTTTTATATTCCCCAAATGAATGAGACCATATAATGTTTGTCCTTCTCCGATTGACTTACTTCACTCAGCATAATACCCTCCAGTTCCATCCACGTTGAAGCAAATGGTGGGTATTTGTCGTTTCTAATGGCTGAGGAATATTCCATTGTATACATAGACCACATCTTCTTTATCCATTCATCTTTCGATGGACACCGAGGCTCCTTCCACAGTTTGGCTATTGTGGACATTGCTGCTATAAACATCGGGGTGCAGGTGTCCCGGCGTTTCATTGCATCTGTATCTTTGGGGTAAATCCCCAGCAGTGCAATTGCTGGGGCGTAGGGCAGGTCTATTTTTAACTCTTTGAGGAACCTCCACACAGTTTCCCACAGTGGCTGCACCAGTTCACATTCCCACCAACAGTGTAAGAGGGTTCCCCTTTCTCCGCATCCTCTCCAACATTTGTGGTTTCCTGCTTTGTTAACTTTCCCCATTCTCACTGGTGTGAGGTGGTATCTCATTGTGATGGGTTTTTAAAGAGAAATCCCCACCATGTTTGCAAATATTATTCTCATTAATGTTTGAAAAATGTGCAGTGCTCACATTCCCTAACATGTCAAAATCATTTAGAAGTTCAGTGGTTTCATGGCTGTTTCTATATCATAATAATATAGCAACTAAAGTACTGTGTAGTAATAAGGTACTTGATAAAATAATAAATGTAGTACTGTGTACAGTTTGGCTTTATGCAAAATATAAAGTTGTAGTTTGGGATCCCTGGGTGGCACAGTGGTTTGGCCCCTGCCTTTGGCCCAGGGCGTGATCCTGGAGACCCGGGATCGAGTCCCACGTCGGGCTCCCGGTGCATGGAGTCTGCTTCTCCCTCTGCCTGTGTCTCTGCCTCTCTCTCTCTCTCTGTGACTATCATAAATAAAAATTAAAAAAAAATAAATAAAGTTGTAGTTTACCACGAGTCGGACCTGGAACACCTTTATTATTAACAGAGCCAATTAAACTGTATATTTTTTATGCTTCATGCTGTCCAGGATTCACAAAAGGCTTTTGGTTCATGACAACCATTGATTGAATTGCCGCCTAACTAATTGGCCCTATTGGAGTTTTTATTCGAGCAATAGTGTAATCATTCCGACTTGAAAACATGAATTGCTTAATATATATATTATCTTCAATTATTTATTTAAAAATGTAAGATAGCCTCATGGGTCTTATTTTTTATAGCTGTGAAAATGATTGTAGAATAATCATGAGCCAAAACTTGGATCACATGACTAGCATTTCTTGCTTCAATTACTGTGTTATGAGTATTTCACCCCCAAATCTCTCCCAAAACAGAAACAATCCCGTTTGGTTTTGCATTGTGTCAAACAAAAAGTGGATACACCTATGCATGCATGCAAATGTGCATGACTATTGCCTGTGCATTGCTCCTGTCTCGCTAAGTACCTCTTTGGAATTTCTTATCTAAAATATGAAATAACAATATTTTGCTTTGTATTTGTGTCTTTCTTTAGAATGTTCTTATGCAGAACATTTCTTTCTTAGGATGTTCTGAGCAGTGTTTTCCTTAACTTTTGAATACTTCTAATCACTACAACCAAATAGGTCGCTAGGGAAGGTTAAAATATGGATTTTTAGGCCTATGGCAAATATAATTTTTCTCAGGCTTCAAAGTCTCTGCTCTTTCAATGGAAAATACTCACTTTGGTTTACGTACCATGTACAAATTATTAACCAGTGTGTATGGGAGTTCACAGGCCCTCGGTCCACAAAAAAAACATCATCTAGACACCAGTTTAAAGCCGTGTGTGGCATCAAAGATGTGCTCCTCCTGCCTGCCTGCCTGGGGTTTAGGCCTGCTCATCTGAGATCTTGTGGCAGGTGAGGAGGAGCACACAGAGGGTTTTGAAGAGCGATGTTTAACCTTTGCTAACATTTCCCTCCACCACTGTGATTCTCCCCCAGTTCCCTCTGCACGGCTGATGTGGGAGTGTCTCAGATGGAGGCCAGCTGTTATCTGGAGTTAGTGGAGATAATCAGGACCTCTGCAGTGAGCAGCATGAACCCTGACATTCTTCCTATCTTTCCAGCCTTGGCCCCGACTCACCTCCACCTGCCAGGAGTGGTCTACGGAAGCCTGTCAGGCAATCTATGAAATCCATGACTGTCAACAAAATACAAGTAATGCACGTATCGCATGCACACAGAGCCATGCACGTGTGCTTATTTACCATTTTATCGTCAGTAGCCCAACAGTTGTGGCGTGTGGACAGCCTGTACCTCCACCCACAAATTTCGGTGACATCGATCTCACCTGCGTGCCTGTAGCTGACATAGGGGTCACGGACCTTCGGCTGGGGGTGGTGGACTTCTCTTAATCAGGAGGCAAAAATGCACTCAGATGGAAATTGCTGATATGTGGGCTTTCCAATCCGTCGGTACTTTTGCTTCACAGACACAATGATGATTTACACCAAACAATAAGCTGTACTGCTGAATATTATATTTTTCTTTTTTCTAATGACTCATTATCCTGGAACAATGAGGAGATGGGTAGAATATAAGTGTATTAAAAACATAATTGCTTTTCTATTCACACAGAAGCATTGCCGTGTACACATGGGGAAAATGCCTAATGAATAGGAGAGTCTGTGCTCTTCTTCGCTTTGTGGCAGCACGTGCCATAAATGCATATTTAAAACCCTAATTGCTTTTAATTCCACCAGTTAACTGATTATTTCTTTTGGCCACAGCATGTGCTTTACTGTACATACTACACTGCCTTTTTATCAGCAATACTGCTACCAGGTGTCATGCATAATGCACGTGTAATGTATAACATCTTTATCAACACAGACACAGGTATTGATATAAATTGTTTGCAAACACTGACAAAAGTAGCTTAACTGTGTGTTAAATCTGGCTAACTTTACATACATACACACGTATATAATCATGTGTGTGTATCATACGTACACAAAATTTACCAGATAATGAGTGTGTGTGTATATATATATATATACCCATATATAATATAATGCCCATAATAATATATAATACCTATATTAGACACCTATATTATTCATAATAATATATAATGTCTCATGTGTATATGGTCCAGTAATGCTAGACTTTATGTGAACACAGAGATGCTATCTAGCTACGTTATCGACGCGCGTACATCAGAGTGAGTACTTCCCTGCACTTACACATCTGCTGGCTCATCCTCCCTGAGCACACCTGGCCACAGTGATCTCCTGGGCCCGCTAGCATCCCTGTGATGTCACCCAAGCTGGGAGCAGTGGTGACACCCTCTGTGGGCACATATTAAGCAGAGTTCTCAAAGACTGACATTTCTTTCTTCACCGAAACCAAACACAATTCATCTGGTATTTAAAGACAATAGTCCTCATCTGCCAAATTGTCGATTTTGCTTCTCGGTCCCCGAGAATTCCCTGCCTCGATCACACCTTTCCCCCATTTCCCGTGTCACCCGTGTCTTGTCCTTGCACTGGCAGACCCTCCCGGCCACACCATACGGGCCTCAGTGCTTCACGCAGTTTTGAAGTGGATGTGTTTTCTGTGCTCTGATGTGGCTTCCTCGGATCAGCACATTGGTGAGCTTCAAGGCCCTGCAGGATCCTCCCGTCACCCGTGTAAAACCTGGCTGTGTGTGGGCAGCTCTTAGCTCCTCTGAGGGCCGACAGGATGGGGTTAATCCTCCAGCCCTCGTCGGAGAAGCAGCGAAGCAGCGGGCCTAAGAAAGATGACAGTTATACAGTGAAACATTGTCATATAATTACTGCATCTAATGTTTCCCAGTGTATAATGTTCAAGTTCAAGAATCCCAGCCAGGGGCCTGTAAAACAATTCTTGCGTTTTATGTTTTTCTGCTTATGCTGTTTTACTTCACTCTTTTGGAAAAAAAAAGGAAAAATAATTTACTGGAGTAATAATTAGCGCTTATAAAGCACTTTGTAACCTATGACAACAAGCACATTTTCACTAAAACATGACTACAGTCCTTGGAACATTCTGGTACTGGGGGAGACTGAGAGAAAGACCTTTTCCCTGTAGGCTGAAAGTTCCTTGAGGGCAAGAAATATGACCTAGTGGGATAGGTGAACCTCATTGAACCTAATGCAGCTGTGGGACAGGGTGGCCCCGTGGGAGATGGCAGTGCCACTGCCCGGTTTCAAGGTGCCAGTGGATGCCAACTGACACAAAGATGGCTCGTTGTCAGTGTGTCTCCAAGTAGCAAGACCTGAAAAGACAACTTGTCTCTGGCATCCGTCAGAATGTGCCAGGCCCAGGCTCCCCCAACCCGCAATTCTCTCTCCAGTCAGTGACACTCGTGGTGCACAGGGCAATGGTGACTTTGATAAAGTTACACTTGTGGTGTGTGGGATGATGGCGACCTTGACGGGGTGACACTCATGGTGTGTGAGGTGATGGTGACCTTGACAGGATGACACTAGTGGCATGTGGGGTGATGGTGACCTTGACAGGATGACTCTAGTGGTGTGTGGGGTGATGGTGATCTTGATGGTGTGATACTCGTGGTGTGCAAGGTGAGGGTGACCTCGACAGGGTGACACTTACGGTGTGCAGGGTGATGTGACCTTGATGGCGTGACACTCATGGTGTGCGAGGTGACGGCGACTTTGATGGGGTGACACTAGTGGTGTGCGGGGTGATGGCGACCTTGACAGGGTGCTGATGAGCCCCTACCCAGCCCCGTGTTGCACCTTCTGAGCCATCAGGGAGCTGCTATTCACACCTCGTAGTGCAGGCAGGAAGGCTAACCTAGAGGTGTCAAGTAACATTGTCACACGTCACATGGCGGGGGAGTGGTGGGTGGGGTGTCAAGATTACAAGTGAAGAAGGTGCTTAGCCGAGGAGGAAAGACTCCCGAGGGCCACCTGTCCCCTGTCAGGGGATGTCGTGGATAACGTAGGGTGTGTCCACCTGCAGGTGCGAGAAGCCAGTTGTCTTCTGTGTGAACGCCGTGCCTCTCGGCTACTTGCCCCGTTCTTGGGGGGATGCCCGGGAGGGGTCCCTGGGCTCCGTGTGGTGGGTGCTGGGAGCGTGCCTGACCCCTCGGCCCACCCAGCCGAGCCTCACCTTGGGCTAGGCTGGGCTCGTTGGTCACTGCGCTCAGGGTGTGGCGGGCTCCTCTGCCCTCTGGTCACCGATGACCCCCTGCCGCCCAGCCCCTGCCGGTCACCCCCTAAGCCTTGGCAGAGCACCCCCACCCCGCGTGTGTGGGCCTCCCTTACGGAGAGCAGAGCTGCCCCTGCAGGCCGGGTGGCACCCGGGGCAGACCCTCGAGCCCTGTGGGAGTCCCGGGGGCCCCCCGAGCTGAGGTCCCACGGGCTTGTCCCAGAGACCTAAAAACCGGCCTGTGTGCGAAGACTTGTGTCAGCCAGCTGGTCTGCTCGTCGCATGTGTCGCATGCGTGCGTGTCCAAGCGGTGGAACCCTGCTGCATTAGCACGTCTCCCCGCCCCGCAGCCTCAGGACCCCCGGCCACGCTGCGAGCCCGCTGGGCAGATGCTGTCGCGCCCATGAAGGCGAGGGAGGCGTGGACGCGCAGACACACGCGGGCTCACACTCGGCTTCTCCCCTGCTCGGCTGAGATTTTCCTGTGGATACCTTCGGTACCTGGGTCACTACCTTCTTTCTGGTTCTAAATCCCCTTGTACGCGTCCCTTGAAGGCGAGGGGCGCTTTTATCTTGCATTTAATTCCGGTTCCTGTTCTGCAAGGAAATCACGCTCAGGTTGCCTGGCTGTGGCTTTCCACGGCTTACGGCCTCTCCTCCTCGTCTAACGTCCACGACAACCTGCAGAGCGCCGGGGACTCTTTCCCCAGAGTCCGCTCCGTGCTGGGCAGAAGGGTGAGGCATTTACCGAGTCGTACCAGCCGCCCTCGGAATCCGCTCCGACGCTGCAGGTGCCTCTGCTGGGGCCATCGTGCTGCAGCGCCCAGGCCCTTGTGGCCATGCGAGATCCGCATCCCGGGCTTGTCAGCCTGGTCCCCCGGGATTTCAGGATTTTATACGATGTGATACATCTGTATCTCCCTCGAGGCACTTCCTCCCTTTGGCCACTTTCCCCGTAGATAAGCCACCGACTATGAACTCTGCCTTCTGAGCTGGTGTCACTGCCGGTGGGAGCGGCGGGGGAAGCAGGAGGCACCAGACATGAAATGCCCGCTCCCAGCTGAACGGTGTCTGGGTCCTCGTGGCTGCAGGCCGCGGGGAGGAGAACAGTGCCTCATGGATATACTCTGTAAATATTTGCAGAAGTACGTGGGAGATGCATTCTGACTTATTTGGTATGCACAAAATAGCAACCATTTAACTGTTAACTCTGTTTTAATAGTGCCTTGAGATGAATTTAAGAAAAATACACTTCAAATGTAACATCGCTGTCATACATAATGGATAGTGATGGTGCTTCACTGGTGCGGAGACGTATTAGCGCAGCAAGGGCGAGCAAGCACTGGAGAAGAGGGTCTTACTCTGGATGTTTGCACACATTTATCTCCATCCATATTTATGCATCCACAAAATGCGCCATGCTCTGAGGATGAGGGAACCAGCTTTCTGAGTTATAAAACATTCATTTATTTAAAACAGAAAGAGAAGTCAGTAATGGCACACCAAGAAAGTTAACCTTTATCTTCTGCCTCATTTAGACATCATAAAAGTTTTATTATATTTTAATGTCAGATGAGTTTACTAACATTATAAAAATGTATTGTTACATCCCTGAGATTATTTTATTTGCACAAAGGTATGTACTGATGTGGTGCATCTATGTTTTCTGTGTGTGTATAATATGCACACATAGGACATATAAACATACTGTATATAATGTACACGATTAATAGGTAATAACATACTCAGATATAAATAACATTTCTATGCATGAGTTTCTGTAATGTGATATATTTCATTTTATTTATAATTTACTTAGTCTCAAATAGTAAGCATAAAAACCATATATTTACTGAGACATTTTTGACACAGTCCTAAAATTAGAGATTTAAAAATTAATCAGAGCAAAACTCCGGAGACCATAAGAGGAAAACCCCGGGGCTGGATTAGGGGAGAGATGAGCAGGGGCCACAATGAAAGCACTCCGTGTGATGCAGGGATGGTGGGTACATGACACCGTATGTTCCCCGAAGCCTGCACAAAGCAAAAGCACAGCACCAACAGGGGCCCCTGAAGTACCTTTAGACTCCGGGTGACTCTGCTTGTGTCAGCATAGACTCATCAGTGGGAACAAATGTCCCCCTCTGGGGGGGACGTTGATAATGGGGAGACCCGCATGAGTAGGGCTGGGCAGGCTTACTCAAAATGCTGGTATTTGCCCTCAATTTTCCTATGAACCTAAAACTGCTCCCCAAAATAAAATCTTTAAATAAATTAATTCTAGCTCCCTTTCGATGGTGGTTTTTCAGAACTCAAGGAATAACGTGTTAAGTCCATTTGGAACTTATTTGAGTCCCAGTGTAGGCTACCCTTCTGATTAACTTGTGTGACACTAGGACTTTCACGGGCAGAGGACACTTTGGGTTCCAGTGGTTATCAGAGGAGGACAGAGCGCCCACATCCAGCCCCAGATGTTGGCAGATGGCAGGAGCCCCTGGGAGGAGCCTCTGGTTGCCATTTGCAACCCTACTGGGTATGTGCAGACGGGCGAGCACAGAGCCTCCTCCAGGCCAACACACCACAGGAGCATGGGGCATCAGAAGGGTGGTGGCGAAAGCATTCCCACCCCTGGCTGCTGGGCACCCAGCTCGAAGGCCCTAGCTGAGCGATGAAAGGGAAAACCTGTCTTCCGTTTTTTCCAGGTTTGCTCTATTGCATTTGGAGTCTGTGACTTTACCAGCAGACAGCCTGGCTGATAGGGGAGCCGGACAGCTCTGGTGCACAGTGGCTGGGGTGTGTCTCCCTCGGTACCTTCACCTATGCAATGACAAGGTGAATACCTAGCACCTCTCCAGTACACCTGCCGGGGCCCAGAAGAGAAAAGCCAAGCCTTGCCCTGAAAACTCAGGCATGGACCCAGGGTACAATGAATTGTGAGATCAAGAGCGAGGGGTCTTTCCTCCAAAATGGTTCGTTTTTCTTCTATTCTAAAGATGACAAGAGCTAAAGTCACTCATGCCTATTCATGGAGCCCTGGATAAGAGAGAGCAAAAAAATGTAAAAAGGAGCCACAACTTTTCCCCAGGTGCCGCTAGTGTGCACAGGCGTTCAGGAGGCTTCCACGATTTCTGAGTTTGCTCTCTTGGGTGAAGATGAGGGCCACATCCTGGGCGCCTTGGTGAGGCACGTGCTTCAGGGGCATCCGTGACCCAGCCCACACTTTGGAGGTTCACACCAGACATTTTATTTCTTGTAATGACGCCGAATGACCCAGTATCTTGTAAAATGAAATTGAAATCTGCAGTGAGGCAGCACTTGTGCTATTAAAATGATTTTTCCTTTGTAATGGAGCACTGCCAGTCCAACCATTTGTGAATTGCAATTAAAATCTAAAGCCGGCAGCACTTTTGCAATTAAAACTGGCATTTTAAAAAAAAAAATTTGCACCAATCTAGATAATTAGATAGGAACTAAAATGCCCATTTATTACGCATATGGACATGTATGAGGAAATAATTTGAAATTTATTATTCAAGATATTCTCTTTTTAACGAGGAATATGCTAAGTTCTATGGCAAAACAAATTGTTTTCATATTCCATATGAGTGAACCCACTTGAGAGCATCAATATTAGATATTTAGTCACTAGGGCTTTTTTCTTCATTTTTACAACCTTTCTCTTGGCCCTTTGTTTTAATGGTAAATTAGGACCCACCACAGTTGTTCACATGCATATAAAGAATGACCAGCCTCTATCACTGGGCATCAGTCACACTGGGACTTTAATTTGCTAATCATTGAGCTATACTCTCTCAATCAGTTTTTGTGTAGTTGTAATTCAATCCTGCTTGGGACAAGTTTCAAGAAGCATGAGAACTATCTTCATGAAGTAAAGATATTTGAAAATCTAGTTCTCAAAGTACTTTCCTGGAAAGTCAGTGACATGACAACAACAACGACGATGACAACAGAAATCCTCAAGGTGAGTATCTTCCTCCCCCTGGTGATATTGGGTCTTCCATCTACAAGAAGCTACGTGGAGAGAGCCGCTGTTGGCGACTGTCCTTAGATGATGATGAATCATGGGATTCGGTTTCCAGATTGATCTATTTAAGAGAATTTAGAACATTCAGGTTGAAAAAAAAAAAAAAAAAGGAACATTCAGGTTGATTTGATAATTCAAATTCACCTGCCCATAGTTGCAGACCTGGTCTGTTTATTCAATACTTGCGTAAAATTCTGTAGAAACTTAACTAAACCTCTGCACTTTTCTTTTTCTTAAAGATTTTATTTATTTATTCATGAGAGACACACACAGAGAGAGAGAGAGAGAGAGAGAGGCAGAGACATAGAGGGAGAAGCAGGCTCCATGCAGGGAGCTGGATGTGGGACTTGATCCCAGGACTCCAAGGATCATGCCTTGGGCCAAAGGCAGGCACTAAACCACCGAGCCACCCAGGGATCCCCCTCTGCATTTTTCATAGTCTTTTTTTGCCTGTAAGATTCCCTCTGCAGCTGATTGTCCTGTGATTCTCTCTGCAGGTACAGTCACACTGTGAGTCAGGACTTTGATGCCTAGTGTTTGGAAAGGTAACATGGAACCAGGACCAGAAATTAACCCAGGGTGGAACTGCATTGCTTGTTTTCCTCAACTGGGAAACTTCCTCAGTCTCCACCCTCACACTGAGCCCAACATCCTTGTGCTCCTCATGCTCTGTTTTCTACAAGCAAACCACTTGTCTCGGTCCTTGGGTCCCTGCTCCTCATGGTTAGGTGGAGCACTGTCCCTGAGCTTTGACCTCGCCCCACACTCACATGGTTCTACCCAGGTGTGTTATGTGGTCTCCACCTGAGAGCGGGAGCCAGTGGACACATGAGTGAACCATACCCCTCATCAGAAGATCTTTACCTGTTTTGTACATTTTCTAGAGAAGGAAAACCTTTAAAAATAGATGTTTCTAAATAACTCCCCACTTTAAACCTCCTGGACCAATGGGTTTACAGGGGGACTTACCAGTTGGCATGGGTGGTGACTAGGCACTGAAAGGTGGGGAGATGAGGAGGTGGATGGAAAGGTAAATAGAGCCAAAGGAGCTTCCATGGAGAAAGCACAGCCCAGGCCAATGAATGTGGAGCCCTTCTGAGGGCACTGGTTGACAGAGAGACTTCAGAGCTGAGAACACCCTTGCTGGCCCCTGGCCCATCAGCAGCTACATGGCACCTATCAATGCTGTGCCGCCCTTGGGGTGTGGGTGCAGGTGTGTGTGTGGCTGCAGATTCAGATGCAGCTGTGGGTGTAAGTGTGGATGCAAGTGCAGTTATGGGTGCAGGTACAAGTGTGGGTGAAGGTGTGGGTGCAGATACGGGTGCAGGTGTGGGTGCAAGTGTGGGTGTGGGTGCAGGTTCGCATGCAGGTATTTGTGGGTGTGGGTGTGGTTGCAAATGAAGGTGCAGGTGCAGTTGCAGGTGTCGGTGCAGGTGTGGGTGTGGGTGTGGGTGTGAGTGCAGGTGCTGGTGCAGGTGCAGATGCAGGTGGGTGCAGGTGCTGGTGTGGATGCAGGTTCACATGCAGGCAGATGTGGTGTGGGTGCAGGTGTGGGTGTGGGTGCAGGTTCACATGCAGGTAGGTGTGGGTGTGGGTGCAGGTTTGCGTGCAGTTATGTATGGGTGGGGATGTGGTTGCAAACGCAGGTGCAGGTGCAGTTGCGGGTGTGGGTGTGGGTGGCCCAGAGCCCTGGGCTTGGAGGCACAGAAGCACCCCTGCCCGCGCCAGCTCTGTAACTGCACGCAGTGCAACACTCACTCACCCCACTTATCTTATCTCGCTCTGAATTTACAGAATTAGAAATACAAGGCATAATGGCAAGGACACTAATTCCCTGATTTACTAAATCTGTGCATTAACATTGAAATAGAGTTTGGTTTCTAATTCCCATTCCATCATTTCTGCTTTTGTTGCTGCAAAGACTTCTTCAGGTTTCTCTTTTTATTCAGACATGCACATACCATAGAATTCACTCATTTACAGTGTACAATTCAGCATTTTTTTTTTTTGGTGTATTCAGAGTTGTGTGACCACCACCACAAACTAATTCAAAAAGGTTTGATTGCCATCCAAAATAAACCCATCCCCCTTAGCATCCCCTCTCATGCCCTCCATGAGACTGTATCTGTGGGTTTGCACACTAGAGACATCTCTTGTGCATGGACTCCTCAGCGATTTTACTGTCATTTCTGCTATTGCTCTATTTTCCCTGAACATCTATTTGATTTTCCACATGACTGTTTCCTTTTCCAGATGTTAGCCCTCCTTTATCAACGAAGACAATGTGGCTACTTTTTCTTGCTGGTTTTGGGCTTCTCCAGAGCTGTTCCTACCATGAGATCCCCCACATCAGCTTGCTGGTGTTCCCCTGCCAAACTGTCCTACCTGTTTCTGATATGTTCAACTGAAATCTGGGTCTCATTCACCCTGAAAATATGAACAGCAGCGTGTCCTGTCTGTGGGCTCTGGGGACTCTGCAGCATCCCTGGGTCTCTGCACAAAACCACTCAACTAGTCCCCTTCTTGTAGGAAGAGACTGCTTATGCACAAAGACATTTCCATCCTGACATCCTCCTTGTAAATATATAAAATTTCACAGATGGATGCAATATGAGGTAGAAAGGAAGGATTCTTTCTCCTCACAGAGGGAAAACATTAAAATTTAAAGTGCAGGCCACCTAGCATTGCTGTAGGGTATTCTGAATGGGAGTCATTAGCGAGATCCATTGAAAATGAAGGTTTTTCTCTCATGCTTTCTCTTAAGAAAAACAAAAGAAAGAGTAAAGGAACAGACGAGGAACACACGGCAGAGGAGACGTCTGAGACTCGGTTCTTTCTGCAACATGGACATTGGTACATTGTAGATGCGCTGCACTCATCAAATTTCTATCAATACTAATTTGCTAATATCAATAATAATCTGTTTCCCAGCGGATCAGTGTCCCAGGTGGAGGCAGTGGGCTACTCACAGCTCCCGGAGCACTTCAGTGTAGGTGTCAATAAAACTGACTGCTGCTCCCAAGCTATTGACGGTTATTAAAAATGACCTTGATGTATGTCATGCCTATCAAAACAAAGACGATGTGCTAAGGCTCACGAGGCCTCCAGCGGAGGAGCACAGCCATGCCAAGCCGGTGGGCAGGGGCAGCTCTGCCTCTCGGAGGATGGTTGTTCTTCTCAGCCTTTGCTTCCTTCTTTCCCAGAATGCCCCTCTGCTTCTGGGCGAAGACACCTGTTCTGTGAAGGGCTTGACTGGAGCTACACAGAGCCCTCATGGGTTTTGCAAAGAGCTGTCATAGTCCATCATTTCAATAGTTAATGTGGCGAAAAGCCACCCGAGCACTGTCGAGGCCCTCTGAGGGCAAGCAGCGCAGCTGGTCAATATGCCCTCCTGGGCACCCGGGCTCCTAATGCACAGAGAGCAACAGATCAAGAACCTTGTCCTAGTTTTCCTACCACATTGTGAGTGCAGTGATCAGCTCAGTTTTAAAGTCTGCTTTCCTGTCTAGCTGCATCCGAGGATGGTCCTGTGACATACACTTGAATGGCAGGGGTGGGGGTGTGTGAATAGTTAACAGTTGAATACAGTATTAATAGAATAGTTGTAACTAACACGGAAACGCCTCCCCACTCTGTATGCACAAGCACCATGGCGTAGAAGCAAGTGGATAACAGTGTCTACAACAATCAGGCTTTAGGAACACTGCTTTCAGATGGATTAAACTTCCGTCCTTCTATAGAGTGACCAACGTGTAGATTCTAAAAATGCCTCGTGTGCTTCTTACCTCCTGCTACAAAATACCCACTGCCTCGATGGGCCTGCTCATGCAGCAGGGGCCAGCCTCTACACCATGAGGCTTTCGTGTTCAACGGAAATGTGTTTTTTCTAAAATAAAATTACTGGACCTCTTGGCTTCAGCTAAATCCTGAGCTAGTTAGAATCATTCCATCCCTTCTTGATAGACATCCCTAGAAGTAATTGTTTAGACCCTGCTAGGAGTTTCCCCTAATTTTATCAAATCGTAACTTATTCTGCAGCAGTTTTTTTCAGTTGATAACGATAATGGCTTTGAGAAAATTCAAAACAGTTCCTTACTGATTAGGTTTGTAATTGCTTGAGACTAAAAGGCCAAGTAAAAACAAAATCAACTCTGTGCTAGAAAGGCACACCCTGAGAGTCACATCCTCCACCGTCTGAACATCAAGGCTTGGTTTTTCTCTTTCTTCTGACAAGTGTCTGTCTTTCTTGGATTCCATTCTTTTTAATGTGAGTTGGGTGATGAGTCCCAGCTGATCGGTACATGTGTGTATCTCTCTTTATTCTGTGGCCATATCATGTATGAAGCATCTAGTAAGTAGCTTATGAATTGTTACATTCAGGGAACAGAGTGCAGAAGTAATTGGGGCTAGAAGAATGACCATGTGGTCTTGCCACTGAGATTACTTGTCCATCTATCTAACATCTATCTATCTATCTATCTATCTATCTATCTATCTATCTATCCACCTATCATATCTTTATCTGTCTACTTATTATGTATCTATCTACCATTATCTATCTATGTATCATCTATCATCTATCAGTGGCTCATAAACTTTCAACTTTCTGTGATATGGCACACATAGGCATTCGTAAATTGAATGATTAAATGTCCTAATACGATGTATCAGGTAAACTGGAAGGAATGGCCCATTTGAAGTCTTCCAGGTGCTGGGCCCCAGGGCCTGGTTGCTGAGGAAACAGGGAGTCTTCATCCGTTTGCACTCTGCTCTCAACTAAGGACTCAGCAACAGCACTCGTCCTCTGGGTACTCAATTCAATCACATGCTTCTCCAGAGTCCAGCCCCAGACTCACCTCCATGGCAACCTGATCTGGGGGCAGCTATAAAGTCTCCACCTGAATAATTCTGCATGATCGCAAGGGCAACGTGACAGTGTAGTGAGCAGTGCCCTGAGATGTCATCACCACAGATTTCCTGTGTTGGTTAATGAATCATATGTTCAGCTATCTGTTGCTGCCCCCCCCCCCCCATAAACAAATACACAACAAAAATACATATAGTGGCTTCAACAATGTTAATTATCTATATTATTCCTCATGGTGTCTAAAACCCCCAAGTTTAGGATTGACTGGAATGGGAAATCCTAGCTGAAGGTCTTGCGAGCAGATGGCAGTCAGAGCCGGGCAGGAAAGAACCAGGGCATATGTGGGTCGGCAGGTCCCACTATCCCTTCATGGAGCCCTGGGCCTCTCAATGTGGTCTTTCCTCGTGGGCTGATCTGGGTTTTCTCACGGTGCAGAGGGCTCAGGGCCATGAGAGGTCTACAGCTCTGGGCTCCTTGGGTTGTGTGCCAACAATCCAGAATTACAGCACTTTTATGACCTTGCTCATCATCACCCTCTACAGGTCACCTGACATTGACCTGAGAATTCTTAAAAATTCTTACTTATTGCCCCTGACTTTGAGGAGAAGCAAATGAAGGGAGTATCTCAGAAGCTGAAAAAGAGAACATCAGCAGCATTTCTGGGTGAGTGGAAGGTCATTGCACCTGCTGGACCAACAACAATTTCACATCCAAGCTTGGACAGCTGTGCTTCCTTGGGAGTGGGATTCAGGCCCACACAGCAAGGGTGTGGGGGCAGCTAGCCCAACTGTCCTGCAGGCTATCAGCGTGCAGACTATAATCCTATGTGGACCTCCAGTGACCTGTGAATTGCCTCCACTTTCTCTCATGTGTGGCCCAGGCCTGTGGGGAACACTGACTCAGAGGATCATCCATGGATGAGGAAGCATCTATGGAAGCCGAGGTGATCCGCAGAAAAGTTCTAGCATACTGTTGGAACAAAAAAGATGAGTCTGGGCACACTGGAGAGGGTCAGAGGAAGATTTATCTGCATCAACCTCCCCATGGAGGGCACAGATCAGCTCCATGATTTCTACTGCAGAGAATGTGAGAGCCTGCCTGTAAGTGAGCACTCGGCTTCCCCAGCTGGACGGGATGCTGCTGTCCAGACGCTAAGTCATGAGCTGTGTGACTGGGAGTGGGAAGAAGCTGAGAGGGATTACAAGGGTGAAGGTCCCGCTGACTGTGTCCTGGACTCCATCAAGAAGCCCAGCCATGAGCCATTTGGGGTGCTTTACCTCGGATGCCCCAAAAAACCCATGCATCACACACATGTACACATGCATGCACACACTTGCACGCATGCTTACCCCATCACCTGCTCATTGTGCATGCTCCCCATGGCAGTGAAAGCAAGCTTTGGAAGCCTCTCACTAGGACCTGCTGAAAGCCAGCCAGGGTCTGTGGGCCAGGGAGAGAGCACAAATTTGAGTATGAGATCCACTCTTGGGAAAGCAAGAGCTTGGATTCATGCAGGATGGAGAGAAGGCACTCAAGCAAGAATTCTGCCATTAGAGGAAGCAAGCAGCATGGAGGAGGTGGACCCATAGAAGGTCCAGGAAGGCCTCCAAATCCCTAGTGGGGCCAGAGGGGGGTGATTCTCTCCCAAAGTCCACTAGCAGAGTCAGGAAGATGTTGCTACTGCAAACATGAAATCAGCAATATAAGAATTAAAACAAAACAAAACAAAAAAAAAAAACAAAAAAAAACAGGGAAAAAATCAAAGAAACATGACATCACCAAAGGATCACAATAATCTTCAAGCAACTGATCCCAGAGACATAGAGCTCTGCAATTTACCCAACAACGTATTCAAAATAGTGGTTTAGGGAAGCTCATTGAGTGAAAAGAAGATTCAAAAAGACAATTCGACAAAGTCAGCAAAACAATATATATAGATATATTATAATAATATATTATATAATAATATATATTTATATATAATATATGTATTTATAGTATATTATTTATATTTATTTTATCTATATATTTATATATTTATTTTATATATATATTTATATATTTATTTATATTTATATATAATATATATTTATTTTATTTATATATATTTATATATATAAAATAGGAAGTTTAACAAAGAAACACAAATCATAAGAAAGAACCAAATGGAGATTCTGAAGCTGAACAAAGCCCTGAATGAAGTGAAAACGAGAACAGAGAGCTCCAGCAGCAGAAGGGATCAAGCAGTGGAAAGAAGCAAGAAGGTAGAAGACAGGACTTTGGATGATCCTGTGAGAGGAGAACAAGTAAGAGTGGATGAGTGAGGAGAGCCCAAGGGAGCTGTGGGCCACCATCAAGAGAAATAATATGGGAATTATTGAACCCCAGAGCAGAAGAAAGGATGAAGAGGAAAGAAAGTACATTTAAAGGAATAATCGATGAGAACTTCCAAAATCTGGGAGAGATGTGGACATCTAAGTACATGAAGCTTGTGGGTCATGGATGGAAATGCAGTTCTGCTTCCCACATCCATGCTTGGACAGCAGTGCCTCCTTGGGAGCTGGGAGGCACTCTCACACTGTAGCTTGGAGGAGAAAAGCAAATACAAACTAAAACCTGAACTCAGAAAAAACTGGGGAAAGTTAGTTGTCAATGTGGCATTCATACTGCATTGAAGCAAACAGAACGCCTGGACAGGACATTTTATGCCTGAGCAAGATGAAAAGGAACATTATGACAGCAATATAAAAATGTGTGTACAATAAAAAAAAAAAAAAGTCCAGGGCAGCCTGGGTGGCTCAGCATTTAGTGCCTGCCTTCGGCCCAGGGCGTGATCCTGGAGACCTGGGATTGAGTCCCACGTTGGGCTCCCTGCATGGAGCCTGCTTCTCCCTCAGTCTGTGTCTCTGCCTCTCTCTTTCTGTGTTTCTCACGAATAAATAATTATTTAAAAATAAATAAAAATAAATAAAAATAAAAAAGTCCAGAAAATAACAGAGGCAAAATGTTTACTGTAGAAGAATACACAAGAAATGGAACAGAATCAAATGTCTTAAGATCATTTCATGGAAAACTGATTAGAATGTGTATCTGAGAATCAATGGAATAAGGACTAAAATAAAAGATGATAAAGCAAGATAAAGAGATGAAAAGGAAAATTTAGGTCTAAAAATAAGTGAATACAAAGGCAATATAATTACAGAACTAATAAAAACATTCATAACAGGAACAGAGTAAATATAACTAAAGTCAGACAGCTTCAGTGAACGAAGATGGAAACAGAGAGCACTAAATCAAATAAAGAGGAGATAGAGTAAGAAACAAAGATTGTCTTACAAAAGGATAATTGTTTCTGAAATAGGGACACCAAAATGTGATTTGAAAATAATTCACAGATATGAGTTTCTCTGAAGTTAACAAAGAACCACTTCTGCTAATCAGAAAATAGATAATTTCCCAAGAAATATGCATCATTCATGAAATGCATGTGACATAAGTATTCTTATTACTCTATTCAACTTTAAGAAGGCGACTATAATTTTCAGGGATTCAGACTGGAAAAAAAATCAGATTAACTACAAAGGGAAAATAGTAGGTTGACCTCAGAATACTCTCTCACCAAAAGAAAAAGATGACACAAAGTCCATAAATTTTTGAAGAAATGATAGTTTGACCCATCTACAATGCACATCCCTTTACCATGCACATCCTTCCACCATTCACTTCCCTCTACCATGCACACCCTTCCAGAGGCACATCCCTCCACCATGCAACCTCCTCCATAGGTACATCCCTCCACTGTGCACACCCCTCCATAGATACACTCCTCACCATGCACACCTCTCCACCATGTGCACACCCCCATAGGTACATTCTTCCACCGTGCATACCCTTCCACAATGCATACCCCTCTACAGGCACACCTCTCCACCATGCATATTCCTCCACAGGCACATCCCTCAACCATACACACCCCTTCACAGGCATATCCCTTCACCATGCACACCCCTCCATCATGCATACCCTTCCACCATGCACACCCCTCCACCATACACATCCTTCCATAGGTACATCCCTTCACCATGTGCACATAGGTATATACCTCCCCCATACACACCCCTCCCCCATACACACCCCTCCATTCTTTTCCCTATACACAGAGGCTGGTTTCCACTCTTCCATTGGCTTTCCAATAAACTGAGAATGAAGTTATATTTTCTTTTCTTTCATTACAAGGTTCCAGCTGCTCTGGGCCTGGCCCCTCTCTCCCTGGGACTCTCTTTGCTATACCCTCACCTCTTACCCTACCTCAGACTGTGTGGCTTTTCACTATTGCCACAATGGTTGACTCATGAGTGCCCCAGGTAGAGCTTCTCTGGGTCCTCACCCGGGTCACTTCTTTCTGAGTTTGGGGGTGGTAGAGGTGGTCTTTAGGAAGGAAATTAAACAAGTAGACAAGTTTCCACCCAGGATGTTCACTTTTAGGCCTTCGCCCTGCAGTATTTTTTCTCAGTGCTTTCACTATTTTTTCTCCAGAATCCACTTTTGCTAAAAGAAGACCTATTTTGTGCTTGTTTAACTGGTGGTACCTCAGTCACTCGCTCTTCAAAGCCAGGCTTTCACTGAGCCATGAGAATATGACTTTCCAGATGTAATTTTGAGGATGGAAGAACAGATGTGGTCATTATTAGTACACATGCAGCAAAAATAAGCAAATCAACAACTGGTTGAGATTACCTGTGGAGAGAGATTTTAAATTTAAAATTCTGTTAATACAATTTGAAAAGGGAGCTATACCTTCTTGCAGATTTACTTTGTATAGGTCATTATGCAGGTGGTACATTGACAATTGCTTTTTACCTCTGAACAAAGGACTCCCCCCCACCCCAAAGAGAAAGGTAAGGCATTGAGATGTTAAATAATAAGAAGCCATTTAGTGGTGGATTTGGGATTCAAGCAGGAATCTCTGAATTTAAACCCGTTTCTCACAGGATACTCCTGACCACACATTCATGACCCCTGTCATCCCCTGCATCACACCCTGTGCAGGAGCTGCTTCCTCTTCCCCTCATTGGGGTGGAGCTCAGCTGCCCTTGTCCTGGAGTGGCACTGGCCACATTCTCAATTGTTTGCCTACACTTTATCATTTGTTCAACACCTATTGCTTCTGAGCATCTACTGCATGCCAGATGCTGCCTCAATACCAAGGGTGAGGCAGCAAAGGAAAAAGATAAATTTATAAGTAAAATAAACAGCGGAGAAAATCAGAAACATAGTATGTGTTCTCTAGAACAAAAGCCCCATCAGGGCCGGGACTAATCCTGACCTGTTCAATGCTGGGTCTCTGACCTATAATGATACTCCGTCCAGACTGGTACCAAACACTATTTGACAGATGTCATGTTCATGAGTGAAAGATATTTATGGAATATAAAAGTTAAACGCTTTTTAGAAAACAAATAAAATAACTTAGGAAATTTTATTTAGTATTTCTTTACATATTGCCTTACATGAAAGAATTGTCTTTACTAAAGTGTATTCAGTGATCTCATTTATATTACATTTTGCAAATAAATAATTAATGTATTTAGCAACAGTTGACTTTGTCTTTTCTCCTTAGGAAGAATTCATATAGATATATGAATATATGCATTGATTATATTGACATATGATTATATATTCATGGATATGAATAGATAGACATATATGTACACACACATATATAATGGCCATATATCTAAAGGTTGGTTACATTACTGGAACTAGATGGCACATATTCAAAATTGTAATCAGCTTGTCAAATGTTATCCATTAGTAAACAAGAAAAAGACACTTGCCATAATAAGATAATACCTGTTTTCCAAATTTGTGGCCTAAAAGCAAGGGTCTGGGGGTGAGATTGAGTTTTCTGATAATGGCTATATGTCATGTTCATAGTGAAAGGTCCGGTTTACCAGGCTCCTGTTTCTTAATCCATTTTGTTTGTCTCCTGCTTTGCATCCATCCAGTCCTTTCTGAATGAATATGTGAAGTGTCAGATCTCCTGTGTGATTGATAATTTATCCACAGATGACTAATTTCCAAACACATCCCAGCTGAAGCCTCACTTTGGTCCCTGAGCCTTGACCGAAGTGAGGCTTGACCATCATTCCTCTGCACCAAGAGTGAGAGAAACTCATTTGTCCCTTGCACTTCGGATATTGGATCCCTCCCCCTCTCCCCTGGCTGCCAACACAGAACTTAATCATCTTCTTATTCACACAAAACTTCATACCTGTGAAAACATTGAATGTCTCTAGAATGAAGGCCATCTTCAGAAGTGACCCAGGTCCGACCACATCAGCATGAACAGGCGCCAAGCCTGCTTCCCTCCAACTGAAGCCACCTGGACTCCCACGACTCAGCATACATCTCAACATGCATTGCACACAGGAACATTCTGTGTGACGTGTTTATCATTTCTATCCCCAATGCCACAGAAGTATCCGAATGAATAAGTATCTCAATAAGACAGGATTTCAGATTTCTAAGTGTTTGTCAGTTGAATTGCCTTCCTCTGAGGGAGGTGTCCACAGGCTGTCCCTGACACCTACACCTCACAGTGTCCATGCTTCTGCTTATGGTCTATTTCTAATGGAGAAGAGATCAAACCTCTGTCCTCTTCTATTTGAACTGTAGGGCCTACTGCCCTGGCTGTAACTGATCGGATGAGTATGTGCACACTGCCAGCTGCCAACCAAATAAGCACGTCTCTTTGTGTGTCCAAAAAACGCCAATTCTGCTGTGCAAGCAATGTACCGACGGTGGTTCATTTCATATGTGAGCTCCAGTGGACCATGATACCCAGATAGTTGATCAATTCAAGAAATCATGTAAAGTGATCAGCTAGATTTTTCTTTAAAGAGTCTTATTTGGTACTAGACTTCATTTGGTCGAACACTGAAAAGTACAGTTATTGCATGAAGAGAAAGAAAGAGAATTTAAAAAAAGGGGGGGGGGGGTGTTTCCACAGCAGATTCTATGCGGCCAAAATGTAAAACTATGAATTAGAAGACAGATAAGAACAAAAATCACTCATAAAGAGAAACAGATTGATGAGGTAAGGGATAATACAAGAGAAGCCAGGACAGGAGAGGTAGACCAGCAGTGTCCTGGAAAGTTGGAAGAGAGACAGGTAATAATACTTTTAGTGATGACTGGTATCTCTTTACCATTTTAACAGTCTTGTTCCAAGTACTATAAATGCTTTAGCTCATTTGATAAGCCTACAATGTTTATAATATTTATAAAATTATAACCCTGTGAGATTTTAAAATTATTGTCCCCATATAAAGATAGGAGGACTGAGGCAGCAGAAGGTCAAATCACGTGACCAAGGTGATAAAGTTCTTAGGCCGTGAAACCAGGATTTGAATTTGAAATGCCTGACTCCAGAGTGTGGACACTCAATCACTAACTGGCTCCTTACATTTAATTACTCAGCAGAGTAATGACCAGAAAACCTTCTGAAATTTTTGAGAAATAAATGTTCTGAAGAGCCTCAGCTTTTCAGTAAATCTAAAACTGTTCTAAAATGGAAAGTTTATGAAGAATATAGGGTAGAAATGATAGAAATCAGGAGTGGAAGCAGAAAAGGAAGCGAAGAGCGTGTAGTCGCTGTACAACCCTTGGTTTAGAAGATGTGAAGTCAGGAGAAGTCGTCCAAAGGTTCAAGAGTCACATGAGTTAGAAGGTATTGGAGAGGTAGTGGGAAAAGGTCATACAAGTGTGTGTGTGGTTATGAATTACGTAGAACACATATCACATGCACTACTGGGATCCATTATGTCACACGTATATCACATGATGCATATGTAATGTGGATTATATCATATTTGATACATATAAAGCTAAATCCCACTTATCACAGTAAAACTTCCATAGTCCATGTCTATGTTAACTATAGAGGTGCAACATACATGTAGCAGTATGAAGATATCTACCAGAACCACTTGTAAGCAGTTCCCTGTAGAGCATTCGGGATACACAGACATGACGAAGAAATGGCTGTTTTTCATTCCAAGCCCTTAGGCGTTATTTGATATATTTATTTCAGTAAAGTGCAGTTTTATTAAATTGAACCATATAAAATCGCCACTTGTGTAGATTGAAAAACACAGTAGCCTATTGTCCCTTTCATATAGGTCTGCTTAGCCCTGTAACTTCCCGTGCAAGCTCTAAGAAAGAAACCCGTTGTTTCAAGTTAACAATTAGCGATCCTCGCAAGTAGCTCATGCTCTGGGGTGAAGATGTGTCCTCTTACAAAACAGAGTTTCCGCATTGAATACTGAATCCTAAATAAGAAACTCTGCAGCCTTCCTTTCTCAAAGTATTAATTGCTGTTGAAAGCACATATTTCTTACAGTTCTCTTATGTTTTCCTCAAGAATTGATCACTTAAAAATACTATTGTATTATTTTATCTCTCGCCTGTTTTTAATTTTTGAATAATGTAAACATTTAATCAAACAGTGATGAGCGCTTAGATGTAAAAATCCCATATTTTAATATGAATAAAAGAATCACCTTCATTTTCTGCAATACCCTCACACAACATGTCCTCCACATATTTTTATTCATGTAAGTTCTATAGAACCCATAATTAAATTACTCATCACGGAAGTCCTCCAGTTTTGATATGCAGACGTGTACTCTGGTCTGATGTGAGTGGCTGTGTGATAAAGGGCAGTCACCACTATTTAAATTTAGTTTACTCTTCTTAGCACTTGCCTCTGAACTTAGTGATTCCATTTCCATTATTTATGTGGAATACTTTTTGCACATTTCATTTTGGGTTTGTTCATTTTCTTCTTCTTCTTCTTCTTCTTTTTTTTTTTTTTAACGAACTTCCAAATACTGCTTTTGTAAAATAGAGGCACAGATTTCTTGACATGCTGTAGCTTAGACCTTTGATTCTCCCTTGTAGGTGATGGGAGATCCTTAGTTTCGTATGAAATACCACCTTCACTAGTGCCAACCTTGCCTGTGCTCTCCTTTTCTCCATCGCCTCACTCATGCTCTGCCCTTGAATGGATTTAAAAAGTGAGCTAGTATTTCGGTGGGTATATTTTTTGCTTTGTGGAGGGTGCAGAGGCACTGGTGTTGCAGGAGCTCTAGAGTCAAGAAACCTGAGGTCTGGACCAGCAGGCTCCCTCCCTGCTGGACACGTCACCTTCAAATCTCTGTTTTTCACCTGTACATTGAGGGTTGTGTGTTCCAATTGCTTAGTTCTCTTCGAGTGTCAAGATTTTAAGATCCAGCAAATAGTAGATAGGCCCACCCCCTTTGTGTGACTGAGCAAGACATGGACTGGTAATCCACCTGCAGGTTAGGGACACGGCATGGTGCTTCCCGCTGGGACGCTGAGCTATATGCCTTCCCACTCAAGGCACCATATGCCTTACATGTCTTCTGGCTCTTGTAGTGATTCTGAAACCATATATGCAAGTCCCAAAAGTCACTGGCAAATGAAGCAAGGGCACGTTTAAGAAAGTGGGCCAGGTTTAGACTACACTTTCTGACCACTGGAGTTACTCCCACATACCACCAACCACCAGGTGTAACACCCCACTCCACTGAGAAGTTGTAATATAGCCGTTTAACACACTATCCAAAGCGAAATTCCCTAACTACTTAATTTTAGCCCCAGATTCTCACTGGCCGAGTTCTTTTTAAACCATAATGACTACATTGCAGAACACCGATTAAATACACAGTTCACTGCAAACACGGCTCTCACACAGTAACCTTATAAGTGATTGGTGCTCAGTGAAGGCTCTTACCCTCTGGATCATTGCTGATTAATGTGCGATTTTGAATACACGCATATGAATTCCTCAGCTCTCCTCTCAAATCTTTAGCCAGTTGTGGAACTCAAACATGCCTCAGGACCTCTCTAACACATATGAGCACAGGTGCCTCCACGGAGGGCTCTGGTGGGCAAGACACACCAACATGGAAGACTTCAGAACTCAGACCCATGCAGTAACCTCACATTGTCCTGTCTTCGTGACTGTGACATGTTTGTTTGTTTGCTTGTCTTTTTAAGATTTTATTTGTTTATTCATGAGAGACACAGAGAGAGGCAGAGACACAGGCAGAAGGAGAAGCAGGCTCGCTGTAGGGACCCTGATGTGGGACTTGATCCCGGGACCCCGGATCACACCCTGAGCCATAGGTGAGCTGCTTGCTCAACTGCTGAGCCACGCAGGTGTCCCTTGACATCGGTTTCTATAGGTGAGTTGATATAATTTCTGACATGTGACTCTTTATCAGGAAGCTGAAACTATAGAACAATGAAAGTAATTGTTTTTCATAGATTTCAATGAAAAACAAAACCAGTTGGTTTCTACGTTGCAGCATTTTGCTATAGTCAGACTTCAGGTTTGTAGTTGTGGTTGTGGCTGTGAACAGGGCACGTCAAAAAACACTTGGCTTTAAAGAACCTCTAATAGTTTCTAGATATATTTGCTTTTAGATAATTGACATGAAGTAACACAACTACTAAGTTCTCAGCTGTGCAGATGGTTTACCCAAGACACGCACACAAAGATTTACACCTATAAACCAGTTATAGACATGAGAAAAAAATGTGTGATTGCAAATTATGGCCCGATACAAACCATGTATTGGTGTTCCACACTTCTAGGAAAATGTGTTAAATCTGAAGTTGGGGAATGCCTGGGTGGCTCAGTGGTTGAGCGTATGCTTCTGGCTCAGGTCGTGATTGTGGGGTCCTAGGATGGAGTCCGGCATCGGACAGGGAGCCTCCTTCTCTCTCTGCCTGTGTCTCTGCCTGTCTCTCTGTGTCTCTCATAAATAAATAAATAAATAAAATCTTTAAAAAAATAAATCTGAAATTGGATTATGAGTCTTGGTCTCACAGATTAAGGATCTTTCCCAAAGACACGGACCTGTAGATATATTCACTTAGCATAAATAAAGCTTTAACTAGAAAGAGAACCTCATTGTCTAAACGCTCCGAAAGGTGCATTCAAGTCATGTTGCATTGAAGGAATATAAAATTTCATATTTGCAACTGACTAAATATATACCTGTCTTCCAAATGTCCATTGTGTTAAGGATTTTTTTTTCTTTTTTCTTTTTTCTTTTCTTTTTTTCTTTTTTTTTTTTTTTTACAATAAAAAACAGGTCCCAAGGAAACAAGTCTTCTCATCTCAGAGCATATGTTTTCGAAATCACCTGCTTGTTGGAGCTTGAAAGACCTGTATGTGTTTATGTTTAAAGGCATTTCCAACAGTCATCTTTTCAAATTAGAATAAAAGCACACCCTGAGAAGACCTCTTTGTCTTCATTAAGGTTTATTTCAGCGCTCAGCAAAGAGAGCAAGTTTGGCTCAGGTCCTTCTGCTGTCCCCGCTGAAAGCAACAAACGCTGTTACCTGTTTACCTGCTCTGTTCTCTCTCCCCGGGGACGAGTTGCTCAGTGTGGTTGGTGGCAGTGACCTCCCTGGGGCAAACCAGGCCACTGAAGAAGCTGGACACCAGGCTGGCCTTGATGGAGAAGGTTAGGCAGATGTCCGGGCTCTTGGAGGCATGCCACGTGGCACGCAGCCCACACTGTACACAGGAAATAAGATATTGCAAAATGTCCAGAGCTTTGTCTTCTCTCTGCAGAAGAAACCGCTCTTTATTTCTCCCCACCTCCTGCCTTACACATCCTTTTCCATCAGGAGATGAAACTTCACACCACATTGTTTATTGATGAACTAGATTTTTTTCATAAACACTTGACAGTATCAACTAACTTCATATTTTAAAGATGAGAATATTGATAAGGTCACACTTTACTCCCCATTTCTGGCTCTCACTCCACCACCCATATTAGAAAACTATTGTAAAATATAATACTTGAGAAGGACACATGAAGTGTGTTGTGCAGGTTACCTCTCTGTGTCTCCTGTACGTCAGGTTTATTTTAACGCCACAGTTTAGACATGGATAAATGTGTACTATTTCATTTGCTCCCCTTCCCTTTTGCACCAAGGATGTTTCTTCAAATTGGCTTTCCTTCTTTTTGAAGTACATTCTTTCAGAAATAATTTTAATAAAGATCTATTGGCAAAAACACTCTATATTTTGGGTGTGTGTGTGTGAAGGTCAGTCTTGTGCATGGTAGGGGCCCATACATTCTTTGTATATAAATGCCCAGTTGTGATAATTTGTTTAAAACCATACAAAGCTTGAAGGAGATTTTTTTCCCCATTGGTGATCTGCAAGATTTGTGTTGCAGGTTGGGGCCCATAGGATAAGACAATCTGTTGTGGAGATTAGCATCCAGGATGTTTACTAGGGAGTGCTCTGAGGTTGAATGTTTATCAGAGAAGGGAGAGGAGCAGGATTTGAGAGTGAGTTGGGCTGTGATAGAGGTATGGTAAAACCCCAGCTGGTCCCATGGGAGGCTCTGAGGCTGGGCCTGCATCACAATTGATCTGAGGGTGGCCATTACACCCTCCACATCAGACAGTCTTTGGTATAGACTGCCCCTGGAAGGGAGGCATGAGCATGCTCAGATGGTTGTCCATAGCAGAGAAATTCCAGAAGAGGCTGACAACTCTGGGAGGTCAACCAGAAGCACACCCATGGTCTGGGAGAGCAGGTCCTTCCGACCTGAGTGGAGACTTTGGGAGGGGCGTACAACCCAGTCTCTGACAAAACCACTATATGTAATGAAAAGCAAGTATGAATTCATTTAAATGCATTGCTTGCTACTTCCTGTGTTTTAGGACTTGTGTACTTTATCAATTCTGGAAAATTCTTACTCATTGGCTTTAGAATATGACCTTCAACCAATTTCTTTCTGACATTAGAATTATATTAATCCTTCTTTTTTCTGTCTCTGAACTTCAAAATCATACTTTCCTATTGATTAAACATGTTCATTTTATATTGTGATTGATAATTCTTCTACCTGCCGTCCTGGCAGGCATGATTGTGCTGCTTGTTGTTTCTGCTCTTTCCCATAGGTGCTTCTTCCTTCTACGTTCTGTGGTTTTTTATTGTGAGCTCAGATTCCTAGAAAATGTATTTGTGAGAACACTTTCATGCCTGGGTTTAAATTGCATTCCTCCAGAGAGGACTTGCATTTACAGTGATAGTTAATAATTCTCCAGGCATATCACCTTTAAAAAATATTTTTGGGGCACCTGGATGGCTCAGTCAATTAAGCATCTGCCTTCAGCTCAGGTCATGATCTCAGGGTCCTGGAGTCAAGTCCCAGGTCAGACTCCCTGCTCAGCGGGGCGTCTGCTTCTCCTTCTGCTCTTCCCCCCCACCCCCATCCTGCTCTCTCTCAAATAAATAAAATCTTTAAAAATATTTTTTTTTCTAGTTCACCCACCAAGGAAGTCACCTCAGGGAATCCCAGCTGTGTGAGACCATTTTTCTTCTTACTTTAGACCTGATATCACTGCCATGGTTTTGCATCCTGTTCACTTGATAATGTCCATCTAAACCCTAATCTGAGCCACCATGGATCTGTAATTGCCTCTAGCATAATTCCTCAGAATTCTATCATTTTTTTTTATTTACAAAATACGCTTGAGAACTCTATTTCTGCATTTCTTCTGCTACCATTCCTCACTTTTTTACAAAGACAACTGCAATGTCCTCTTTATTGCCCTCTCCACTTTTAGTCACACCTTCCACCAATCTATTCCACACATTGCATCCAACACACTCATTCAGAAACACAAAATAGCATATTCATGTACCATTTTAATGACACAATCACACAATAAAATTAATTCCAAATAAATTCAAATAAATAAATAAATTCCAAAAATCTTACCACAATGTACAAAGGCCTTATATCTCTGACCCTTGCCTACTTCAACCTCCCCACAGACCGTGTGTTCCAGATTCACTGGAATCTGTTGTGTTGATCAGAAAAGCCATGCTCCACATGCCTCTGGGACTTTGCACCTGCTTTCCCCTCTGTATGTACAATAACGAAGATCATATCTGTAGATCAAATCTTATGTCACAAGATGTAAAACCCAGGGCACTCACTATGGTGCAACCAGGAGAAATGGGTTTTGATGGTGAGTCCTGATATGACTGAGCCCCCCAGTAGACAGAAGACATCAGGTTCACAGTCCTGGGGTCCTCCTGCATGGCGGCCTCCCTGACTGCACTGACCCTCAGCAGAGGGGTCGTCTCTGTATCCCCACCCTGTGAATCTTTGGCTCTGCCTGTTTGTGATACCCAACAGCCAGGATGGAAGAATTCAGTCACCTTTTAGTCATCATTCTTGAAATACTTCAAGCCCAGTAAAACCTTGGCATTTCTTCTAGAATAGTGTTCTCTCCAAGACTCGTATGGTAGGTCTTTTCCACCCAGGAGCAGTCAGCTTCACTGTCTGTTAGGACTAATTTGTTCAGCCCAATTTTCTCTATTATTGCCCCTGGACTTCTTGGCACTGAGCACAATGACACACATACACATTTACTTAAATAGTAAGTGTAATTCTCAGTCTGAAAATGTGTGTATAGAAAATATTTATTTCATTTTTAAAAAAGTTAACTTTTATTTTCTTCAAACAACTTAGTTTCACTGGAGATCCCCTGGGGGACTAGCTGAGTATATACATGGGTTACCACCACACTCACCCTCAGCCCAGATGCCTGCTTTCGCCTACCTGCTCTGCTCTCCAGGGGAGCCCCCCCACCCCCCAGTCTGCACTCAGGAACAAAGGCCATCGGCACAGCTCTGTCTGCAGCCCACAGGCTTGCTGCACTCCCGGGGCCATGGCCCTGGGCCCCAGCTCTCCAGTTGGCCCAGGTCTGGGGTACAGTATTGGAGTAGGTCCTGAAGAGTCAGTTCAAGACTATCTCTTCATCTCCCCACCCAATGTTCTCCACCACTTAGATGGTCAGTGCAGCTCATGGGAAGGAATCGTGTGTGTGACACGAGACACACCTCCACCTGCCTCCTGTGAATCCACCCTGCAGGCTCTCTGCCCCTTCTTCGTCTCCTCCAGCTCAGGCATGATTCATTAAACTGCCCATTGTTTAAGCTCCAGGGAAACAAGGATCAGAAAAGAAGTGGCTTGGAGCCTTTGTTTGGGTCCCAAAACAAAAATGTGCATGATGCAGACATGCATTTATGTTGTCTTTGGGGAGAAGTGTATATATGCAGGGTGGAGAAGCATATTTAACCCGCCAATCCACTAGGAGCTAATTTTTCTTTGTGGTATGATTTAAAAACAAAATCTATCTTGTTTGATTTGTTTTCCTTCAAAACTATTCCTTTAGAACTAGTTCTGAATATTTGCTCTGCTGGGTGGTAATATCTGTATAGGAAAACATCCCACCATAATAAATGGGGTGAACACATGTCAGTTGTGTCAGCTTCAGGCCTATATTCTGAACTCCGTAAAAAAAAAAAAAATCCGTATTTTCCAGTCTGTACTCACAAATAAGGTACAAAAAGTAAAACACAGTCAAATGTCTATTAATGTATAATGGGTCATAGTATAGACTAAGAAAGTCTAAAAAGTTGTGAACTTATTATCTCTTCAATCTACCTGTAACCACCCCCATTAGAAAGAAACCCCAGAAGATCAGAACTTAATTTTCCCACCATTTGAGAACCACGGCTGGCTGGAGGCCAAGCCCCAATATCCAAATGTATTACACTGGATATATATTTGTTTTTAAATAATATGTCAATTGCTATGCCCACAGTGTATTTTTTTTTAGAATTATTGGACTTTTAAATATATTTTAATCTCTGTTTGTGTTATTCAGATTACTTGTATGTTAAAATGTCCTCTTAGGTCTTCTCAACTGAGATTTAGAAAGGGAGATGCTTGTGGGGCGAGGGAAAGTTTCCGGGCAGAGCCAGCATCTCCAGCTGCCTGGAAACTTTTCTCGAGTACAGACCTAGAGCCTCTGCTGTGGGCAACAAACAACGAGCATGCAGCAAGCCCCCAGTCACCTGTACGTTCACAAATTTGTTTCCTCCTCCAGGGGAGCACAACTTGGCATAGTCTTAGAAATCTAGTGTCTTCAGCTTTGCAGTTAATGGAAATTCTACCCCACATCCTGCAAATAGATTGGCTTTGGGTATTCACTGATGATGCAAAATTTCATCCTTCCTTTGCTTTCATTGGTGGTTTAGTGCAAAGTTAGTTTTGAGTACACATAGGATGATTAGAAGCCATTTTAAACTGGAACAAGTTTCCAGTTGGAAATATAATGGACATTATAATTCAAAACTTACTTTCAAGTGACTTAGATAACATGAAAATGATTTTATTTTGTGGGGTGGGAGGCACATATAGCAGGAGAACAGCATGTTTAAGAAGCATTTCCCCTCTAATTTCTTATACTCTATCTTGGGCTTACGAATGTTTTTTGTTTTTCTGAAAACTCAGGACAAAAATCTCTATTGGTACTGAAACGAGATTTATAATAAAATAGAACAGGTATAAGTTTTGACACGTTCAATTGCAGACACGTTTCTCCTTCCTGGTGTCCAAACTTTAACAGGATCCTTTGTTGTACAATGAAAGATGGGTAAAGCCCACTATTTTGTAAGCATGTGCACATCCAGACCCTTCATAATATTAGTTAAAATCAATGTGCTGCTTTTTTAATTATTGCTCATGGTACAAAGCAGGGAAGGCTCATTTAGGAATGGATCAATATTGGAAAGGGATTGGTGGGTGGCAGAGCAGTACATCAGGCTGCTTGATGTAAAAATCATTGGGTCTGTGCTGTGGTGGTTTAGGGTTATCGGTCTGCTTAGCCTCCAGCTGGCTGGGGGGCAAAGTAATAGGTAGACCTTCCAGGAAGCGGCGCTTCTTGCCGGGTGCTCCTGAAGGAGCCGCTAGCTGGCATACAGCATCATACACATCTTTAGAAAAGAGATGATTAAGGACACTTGCCTCTGCCTGGTGTATTGATCACATGTAGCAAAGTTTGGGCTGTAGCAGAGGAGGCATTTTCTTTATTCTTCTTTGGGCAGCTATCTTTTTTTAAAAAAAAACTCCTGTTTTGATGAACGGTTAGATAATACACCGCTCTGGGTGCCACCTAAGTGTGCAAACGTGTAGCCAGCTCTGCAGTAGAGGCGTTTGTAAGAGAAGAAGAAGGAAGGGGGGTGGGGGGACCGTGTGTGACCTCAGGAGTGCTGTGGAGCCAGGTCCCGTCCACACCATCTGGAATTCCTAATTCCTGCTTTTATCTCGTGTGTTGTTGAAAGCATTCTGAGGAAAACAGAAAGAACACTGAGTAAACTTACAAGCTTTCACAGCTCCAATTCTGCAAAGTCCACAATGCAGCTTTTTTGAAATCTGCCCATATCAACAAGTGCATATTTTCTAATGAGACCATTCGACTGAGTCATTGGTGATAGTCCGTCACGTCAGAGAAGGGGATGATGCCGCATTTTTACCTGCTTTGATTATTATTGTTTTAAATTAGTGACATATGTTTTAGGGAATGATTTATTAGTTCATTAGACTCTGTGTGCAAAAGGATGAGGTGTTGCTTTGACACGTGGAGAAAGGAGGCAGGGCGTAAACGAGAGGCCACTGTCAGGCTCAGCGAGGGTCACTTTATGGTGACAGAGCTGTATTCAGGGAGATGCCCCCCCTTCCATTCATGCCCAGCCATTGTAGGCTGCAGAGCCAGGCGGGGCCTTGGTGCTGTGTCTGAAGGCTATTCACCTGGGTGGGTACTGGCCCTCCTCCCAAGTCCACCCAGGCTATGCTCACCCATCGACGGGATTGATTTCCGGTCACCACTGACCCAGGCTTGATTGGCAAACCTCCTATTTTTTTACATTTTAATGATCGTGTGCTGTTTATTTTAATTTATTTTTCCTTGACTAATCATTCGGGTGATCAAATAGTCTGATGTTGACTTCTGGCCGATATCATAAGTAATTATTGAAAAATTACACAAAAATACATAATCACAAGTTGCACAAATAATACACAATCACAAATATACAAATTATACAATCACAAGTTACACAAATAATACACAATCACAAATTAAACAAACGATCACATACACGTAAGCAATATTTGGAATGTCTAGTGAAAACATCAACATGTTGTATTTTATGATTTTACATTAAGCAGTGAAATGCAGAGATGATTTATATGAGCCTTGGAAAAAATATAAATGAAAACATAAAGAAAAGAAAAAGAAACAAACAAACACTAGAGTAAAAATTGACCAGCCATCCTCCTTTAAGGGACTCTAACATACGGCATAAAATATAAAAGTTAAATGTATACATTAATTGAAACCTGGTTCATCAGTTTAAAAAGGATTCTTTGTCTTTCAGAATACTCACAATGCATCGAAGTGCTGAGATACTCAACTGCATGTGGCTTTTGTGTTGAAAATGGGTCTTCTGTTCGTCTCTCTCCATCTCCTATCTCTGTCTCCATCTGTCTCTGTTTCTCTCTTTCTAATTCTTCCTCTCGTTTTTCTCTCTGTTGCAGCTGTATTTATTTTTATTTATCTATTTTATCTTAGGTGCCAATTCTCTTTCCCTTTCATGTATGCAATCTTTCTTTTCCTTGTAATTCATAGAAAAATGCTCTTCAGGGAATGAGTTAACACTTGTTTGAATGACTTCTCAGCCCAAACCTGAGGTCGACCGACTCACTGCACAGTGATGAAATTTTGACCTATTTTTTTCTTAGAAATATTTTCACAAATACCAGGTATTCTATTAGGATCTGTTCCAAGCAAAGGCAAAATACCTAAGAGTCACCAAATTCTTATAACAGCTTGATGGGAAAATATTTCCATTTAGTTGAGTTTACATACTGGAAAATAAAAGGATAAAAATATCATTATATTCATGATAGGTTTTGAAATAAAACAACCAAACAGAGTGAAAGAGGCATAATTTTGCGAATCAGATGATATTATTATTGTAACAAATTTAAAACTATCAAAAAATTAAATAAGATCATTTATACATGACATATTTGCAAAATTAATTACCTATCATCCAACATTTATTGAATGTAAACTACCAATAAAGCCTTGTAGTACTTATATTTCCAATTATCTGCTGGACTAAGATAATATAAAAATAGTCCTACTATAGACCCCTATAAATGTTAGATAAAATTCCAGACAATATTATTTTAATTTTAATGCCAATCTTACAAAAATAAAAGAGACTCCCCAAGTGCTAGCAAGAAGAAAGAATTAGAAATAAAGTCCTCAGTATGAGAGTTGGTGCTGGAACTCTTGGTGGTGGGAGTAGTGGTGGTGGTAATGGTAGTGGTAGTGATGGTGGAGGTGGAGGTATACATGATGGTGGAGGCGGTGATGGTGGAGATGGAAGCAGAGGTTATGGTGGAAGTGGTGATGGTGGAAGTAGTGATGGTGGGGATGGAGATAGGCATGATGGTGGAGGTAGTGACAGTGGGAATGGAGGCAGAGGTGATGGTGGAGGTGGTGGTGGTAAAAGTGGTTATTATACAGTTTTCTTTGTCTGTGGAGATACAAATGATAAAGTCTTTGGCATGCTTAGATAGGGAGTTGGAACTGAGGTGATTCCATTTGCCAGAACCTTTAAAAGTTTATAATTTATGTTGGCTAGGAAAAAATACAACAAGTGACTCAGAAAACCATAAGGGAGTTTTCTGCCCCTTCCAGGCTGTGGGTGAAGATTAAACAAAGCATACCACTGGAAATTGGAATCCATGGATTGGAATTTCTTATAGATTGGGTGTTTGTATTTTTCTACTCACTAACCTGAGAAAATATCATGATAAATGAAACTTTCTGAGATGCATTTTCACAATCCACATTGTAAGTAATTAGTGCAGAATAAAGAAGACCCTTCAGATATAAAATTACAGCCAAAATTGAAAAATTCACTAGAGACCAATAAAATATAGCAAGTTCTTAGCAGATAAAACCAACAACATTAAAAACCCACAAAAGAGTTCTCAATAATATAATAATAATAAAATAAATTTAAAATAACTGTTCAAAAAATAAATAAAAAAAACTGTTCAGAGACAGTTTTATTTCTGTTGCTTTTACTCAACATAGTCCTAGAGGTTCTAGTCAAGAAAAGAAATAAGAGTCATCCCTGTGAGAACCATGAAGTAAAACTTTGAAGACAGCATGATCATGTATGTAGAAAACCCAGTGGAGTTTACCAATAAGTAATGGGAATGGACAAATCATTTTTGTACAGTTGCAGGATACAAGATCAATATACAAAAACTCATTGAATTTCTATATACTAGCAATGAACAATTAGAAAATGAAATAAAAATATACTTTACAATAATATCAATAAAATTCTTAGGGAATTTGACAGAAGGTGCTTAATTCTTGTGCACTGAAAAAGCTTTTGAGAAAAATTCTATGATTTAAATAAATGGAGTTACACAATTATTGTGTATCAGAAGATTCAATTCAGTTAAGATGTTGATTCTCCTCAATCATTTTATAGATTGAACACATTCCCAGTCAAAATCCCAACTAGCCTTTTGTAGAAATTGATAAGCTGATTCTAAAATCCAAAGGGGGACTCTGGGGGGCGGTCACTGTGCTCCATGCCTGGATAGCAGCTATGCCTTCACGGGCACCAGAACTTCCCACATCAACCTTGTATTTATTGTCTATCAATGACATCTCAAAAAATGTAAAATAAGTGCATCTGGTATAATTCATCAGAAAATTTAATGAATTAATAAGCTTTCAGGGAAATAAATATGACAGAGAAAATAATAAAAGCTTCTAGGAGTAAGTAAATTAATAAAAACTGAATAAAAATTTCAATGGTGAGATTAAATATCAAATAAGGGAAATCTCAAAAGACAATCAAGAACTTCAAACTGCGATGTGAAGGCATTTCCTTGTAGACAGAACACAGGGGAGAAAATACCAACAAGACAAGCGCTTAAAAATATGTAGTGGGAGGAGGCCAAAGTCCCATTTCTGGCCAAAATGTGGGATGAGAGAGAATGAGGTGACGTTCGGATGCATAAAGGTTGCAGGTCTGAGATTCAGGAAGTGTGATAAGCCCACAGAAAGATTGAGAAAGTAGATCCACAGCAAGACTTGTCAGGAAAAACTACAGGAGCTCAAGATTAGTAGTAAAACTATAAGCATTCAGGGAGGACAGGGTGGGGACAGGACAGAGAGGCACGCATCACTCCACAGGAGGCACGGCCATGGGCTGTAGAGCAGCAGTTCAACCCCCTAGGAAGAATTCTATATCTCGTTCAAAGAGAAATGAAGAAACGAGAAAACCAATCACAGAGAGCCTGAGAGAATGCATCCCCCACACGTGGGTGGAGCAACGAGTAAGGATGTGGTTCACTAGAAGGGACAGGATACCGGGGGGGGGGTGCTAGGGGTGCACGGAGAAGTGGGGACACGGAAGCCGGTACCTCTGCGAGTGGAACCACTGTGATGCCAACAGTACAAATAAATGACAGAAGCAGTGACCATGCTCATGAACATCCACACAGAAGAGAACAGAAATACTAAACAGGTAGCATATTATAAGAAAGGATTTCAGAGAGAAATCAGGCTGATTGCCTTGCAGGAAAATAAAAACATTAATTTTAGATTTTGCTAATCATGAATGCACGAGAATGCTATTTGTTACTTCTAAGGATTACAAAAATGATTAGTTTTCCAAGAGTAGAAGGAAAAGGAAGAGCACAGTCACCCAAAAGAAAGAAGAAGGAATGCAAAGAAACAAAGGCAGAGAAAAGTAAATAAAAGCATTATTTCAAATAAGAAAATTAGAAGAAGCTCGACTGTATTCATTGTAGCAAATGGAAAGGGACTCAGGTCACCAACTGATAAGATTGACTCTCAGATTGGACCTTTTTTAAAGTTCAGCTCTGTGCTATTTGTGAGAGATGATATAAAGTGCAATGACCCAGAACATCTGATGGGGAAGGAAAGTGAGCATCTGTGCTCATCATAACCATGTTACCACCACAGAGTAGACATTAAGAAAGGAAGACATTACGTAACGCTGGCAGGTTTTAGCAAAGGACTTCATAAGATCCATGCAACCTGATCAGCTTTGGATCTAAGCTCACAGCTCAAAATGTAAATATTAAAAGTAGCCAGAATTGCACAAAGAAACTGATAAAAAAAAAATGACCATCGTATCCAATATCTAGGATGCAGGTGAACAATAATTATAAAAAAAAATAAAGACTTAGATGCAAACATTAGAATAAAAGAAAGAGCATTGATGAGCCCAGTAACCAAGCCAAGAAGTTCAAATGATGACAGACTCATCCTGAAAGGATAAAAGTAAGAAATACTTAACCTAAGAAGAGAGTATGATTCAATAGGGAACAGAGATAAAATAGAGAGGTCAATGTTATTAAAACCTGGTTGTGTAAAACAAGTAATAAAATGGGCAAGTTTAGGAAAAGTGAGAAGGGGCCGCAAACATATATTAATATTTATATTTCCGTGTGATAAGGGAGTACGTGATGCATATTGTTTGGAATACTGGGAAGTTTTAAAGATTATAAGAAAATGTTATAATTCTATGCTATGAATTAATTATACATTCATAAAGAAATTTGTATATTCTCTCTCTACAAAGATACTTACATATACCTTATAGCTTTTAATATATATATATAAACTTCATATATAAAGATGTTTATATATTAAAATGGAACCTTATATATGTAAAACATCAGTCAGCATACATGTGTTGAGCATCATTTTCATGTAACAATTTGTATATATTTTAAGGAAAACTGGACATTCACAGAACTGACTCAAGCAAAGTCAGATTTCTGGTTTTCTGTAAGTTTAAAATGTTTTATACTTAAATGTATTAAGTTACTGTGAATGATTATTTAAATTATTATTTAAAAAATGACCAGCGCTTTTTGCAGGAATGGTGTGCAGTTATCACATGGATTCCTGAGATGAGAGTGGAGTAACTGGACACCAGGGGATATGGAGAAGTACCAAAGATGCTGCCCTAAATGATGGCGGGTTGGTAAGTCAAGGGTGGGAGGGTGGAGGAACGACAAGAGTCCAGAACGAAAGGACCTGGAGCCCCTGTGAGGCCACAGGTCGTTCTGTTGTGGGGCAAAGTGTTATCCGCGGTCACTTTGAGAGACAAACCTGGAATGTGGTCCCTCCCTGTGGGTTCTATGTGCTGAAGAATGCAGGGTGGGGGCTCCTGCTGCCCTGAGGGGCCAGTGGGGAGTTGCAGACACAGGACATGGCACCTCCTGCCCAGCTTGCACGCTCCCTTTGGGCCTGCCTGCCTCGCTGCCTGTCCGCCTAGGTCTGCGCTCGGAAGATCTGCATGTCCTGTGATGTTGCCTGGAGTGTGTCCCCGGGGTGATTTCAGTCTCCTACCTGGACACACATCACCTGTCTCCCTCCTGCCTGCACAGCCACCTGTGGTCCCAGCCCCGCTCCCAGCCCTGCATGGAGCAGCCCTGGTTTACATCCCATGTTTACAGCAACCCCCCAACTAGACTGTTAACATTGTGCTGACCCACGAGCGGGTGCGAAGTCCTGGAATAAGTTGTCCAAGTCACTCAAGGATTCAGAAGCAAGGTTTGAAACCAGCCCATCTGGGGCCCAGGGCCTGCGTGCTCGAACGGGAGACAATACCATTGATCCCGGCCTTAAGTAAGCACCACACTAACTGGTGTGCTTCCTTATCGTTATTTTTTTTTTTTCATTTTAGTACATCATGGAACTTCCAGAGCAAGTTCGTTAGCCTGCTGCTTTGCAGTTCTGGCTAAAAGGGGAAAATGTGAGTCCCCAAAGAAAGAGTGAGCTTGCTTTGTGTCAGTTTGATGTCACACTTGTATCACACGCCCAGCACTGGGGGCCTGAGCTCTGTCACCATCGCTCGGGCCACCCACAGACTGAGGACATGTATTCCATTATAAGGAGCAAATCCTGTTTTAAGCATGTTGAGGGAGTACGTTCTCCTTACGACCACATACTAGGAAAATAAAAAGAAATAGCTGAAGCTGGGACACTTTGAGAGACAAAATAAATAGCAGAGCTTTGCATTACAGCTGAGGTATAAAGTGAATATCTAAGAGTCCATGGTGATAAAAAAAAAAAATAATACACTAATACTGGAGGGAGAGGAGACACATATATCACCCGCAAAAGAATTCCGAATAATGTGGGTCGGCACTGTGTCCAAAGGAGGTGGGAATTAAATCCCTACTTCTCAGATATGTTCTGTGCATGCCGACTCTTTTCTAAATAGTACAATAGTAAGGGAAAAAATCAGTAGTTTTACAGTGGAGAAGCCTGACCTCAGTCTGGTGACGCGGGTCCCACCACCAGTGATAAGGCAGGTTTGGGGGGATATGGTGAGAGTGGCACTTCTCTGCCGCGGCCTTCCTCCCCAGTCCTGTAAATCCTAATCCCATGGAGGGTCATCCTGTGTCTTACATGACCAGTGCTCCCCAAAACCCCCAAGGTCATCAGACACGAGGGAAGTCACAGATGCTCCCACAGCCCGGAGGAATCTCAGGGAGTGTGGTGGCTGAATGTAATGTGGGATCCTGTTTGGGATCCTGGGTCAGAAGAAGGATTTTAGGTAAAAACTAAGGAAATCTGAAGAAAAAAAAAAAAAAAAGTAGGGACGTTGGCTAATGACAGTATATCGATATTGGTTCCTAATAGTAACAAACCTGTCACACTCAAGCGAGATGCTCTGATGTGGTCACGTAGGTACAGATACGTGGGAACTCCACCAGCTTCTGGATTTCCCTTTAAATCTAAAACTGTTCTGAAATATAAAGTCCGTCAAAGATGAAGGACAACAATGGGCTGCCCGGCAAATCACGTCACTTTAGGGCTCGCCTTAGAGCCGCCGCCACTAAAAGCAGCCCTTTTGTTTCATCTTAATTTTATCTCATTTCATAGAATTGGTTGGGAAAGGCGCACTGCTAACTTTATTTGTTCGGCAGTTTTAACAATGGCTGAGTAAATTTTTAAATCTGGTTTTAAAACATTGCTCCCTGGTGGACATCGCCTACACCAGCTGCCATCTGAAAATGAATTTTCCCAGCTTAGTTTTAAACACCTAGAAAATGGGAGTTTATAATGAAAGTGCTGACCATACCTGCATCGGAGCAGGGTGAGCGCGGCTGTGATTTATAATGTCAGCCCATATTCCGAGCACTTTCTCCATGCACTGTGCTCTGCACAAATAGCAAAGGAAGTACTGTGGTGAATTATTGTGCAATTAATCATTTGACCATGAGGGATTCATTTACTAATTAAAAACGCAAAAAGAGTAAATTGAAATAACCAGTGACTACTAAATCACGTCTTCTGGAGCGTCGGCCGCATTGCAATAAATCATAGTGAATCGGTCAGAGTCGTTTGGATACCTGTCCTTCTAGACTGCCTGCACTGCCCTCGGGTGCACCCGGATGCGCCCCATGTGCACGGTGGTCGACACACACAGGGACGCCTGCCCGCCTGTGTATCTCCACGTCTCCAGGCTACAAGTCTGGATTTCAAAAACTAAAAATAGTCAAAGAAAAGCAACACTTGTCACGAAAAATAATATTTGATTTAATATGAAATACAGGGAGGCACTGACATTCTATGTGAGTATGGGGCGCCCTGCCGCTTCTTATCTTGTGACTCACACCGTGGTACCTACACTTGATGCCTTGACAAGTTCCACATGCTCGCTCACCTCTTTCCTGTGCACCTTCCTATGTCCTTAAACTACCCTCTCTGACCATTCACATGGGTTTCCAGGCTATGTGGCAAAACAGATGCACAAAACTCTACAGTTTCCAGCATAATTTTGGGATTTCCTCATGAGGAATTTATTGAGGTGACAAAGGGAGTCAGTGCCCCCCCCACCCCCCCTAGGCTGGTCTTGATGAAACCCTCTCGGATGTTCTCGCTTAGTTCCCTTCTTCCAACAATGAGAGGTGGGACAATGAGGAAAGCTGGCCCAATTTTCCTAATGTGGTTCCCTTGCAGGATGCTCTCCCTGGAACAGTGAAGATGGGGACAGGACAAGAGATCCTAGAGACCTAATGAGGGTATGGTGGGCATCACAGGATGGCGATGCAGAACACCGCCAGGTATGTGAGATGTTTGAAGTGTGGGGGGAAGAAATGTCCCGTAACAAGGAGGCGGGAAGGGTCGGGCCACCACTGTGTGAGCGCTGGCTCCTATGTGAAGCCGGGGTTGGGCTCTCCTGAGCCCCATCACTCACGCTCGCCTGCGTTTTCTCCTCACGGAGGAATGCAGGCAAGGCCCAAAAGACGTCTGTCTGCTGCTTACCTGTGCAGCTAGAGGAGCAGTGTGCGGCCAGGGACATGCATCATGGGCCATGTCTCTCAGGCTCTGAGCAAGAATCTGTGCTCCACAAGGACAGAGGCCACCAGCCACCTGGGCCTTCAGCAAATGTGTGTCGGGTACCTGCTGTGTGCCAGGTGCTGTTGCAGGAGCTACGGTGATCCTAGTCCTGGTAGACCCGGCATCCGGTCTCTTCATCTGCTTGATCGTCGAAGGCAGAGACGGAAATATAGCCGCGATAGATCATAGACAGCCGAGAGGGAGAGTCGATGGACAGATGATAGCTGGATGATAGATACATAGACGGAGGGGAGATGGGTCGGGCCTCACATACATAGATGATCAATAGGTAAAGTGATCAGATGCTCGGAAAGCCAGGAAAGCTTTATTATCTGATAATATAATTTTGTTTTCCTTGCAAAGGGGTTAATTGTGCAGACACTTGTGGGAGTAACTGTAAATATGCTAATGATTAACCAGCTTCTTTGTGGAGCTAGATAGCTGCAGTCTAGGACTCGCCTCCGCGAGGCAACACTGGCCATGGGCATGGGGACCTGTGCTCTCCGACGGCACGGGCACCCCCTGCAAAGGGCATAGCCTAGGAGGCATCCCCACCCTGGAGCCCCTCCAGGACTGAAGCAGAGGGTCCCTGTTCCTCCGTTCTCTCTGTCCTGTATCCTCTGGAGCTCACGCCCCTGGCTCTCCCACCTCTGCCCCAATTTTACCTTTTTCCTCATTAACCATATCCCCTTCCCTTCTTCATGCTTTGCAGCAGCACTTGGCTATTGCTATGGCCTGGTCTTAAGTGCCTGTCTGGGTGCTGAGTGCCCCTACTGCATGCAGCACAGCACAGGTCCCTGGTGTTAGGTGAAGGGGTGGGTAGATGGGCTACACCAGGAGAGCTGTGGACACAATGCCCTGAGACTCAGAAAAAGTCTTTGATAAGGTTTAATACCAAACATTATGAAATGTCTATGCCTCACGGGACCGTGGACTGACTTTCGTGGATTCCTGGAGACCCTGCTTGGATTAATGTCCCCTAACGGCTTTGTATATGATCTGAAGATGCAAGTGAATGATTTTGATTTGTTTTGTTTGTCTTAGTTTCTAAGTGACACTCTTCCCTTCCAGGAAGCACTCCATGATTAAGAAACACGAAATCAGAGTCTGGAAACCTGCATTCTAGTTTGAGAGTCTCTCTGCTGAGGGGAGATGGAGTCTATCCTCTCAGCGGATGCTATCAGTTCGTACCTGCAAGATGGAACCATGACCTGTGTTTGGCAGGCTGACCACCCCTCTGCAGGTGGACCACGTGCTCTGGGTCCCTGTGTGTCCAGCCTCGCCTGTGGCCGGGTGACTCTGCCAGAGGTTACAAGCCCCAGGGAGGCTTCAACATCCAGGCCCACAGCCAGCATCCCGCACCTCTGACCTCCACACCCCACTGCTGGATCCTAAGACCATCCTAAAACCACTGCCTCAGATGTCTCCTCCTCCAGTCAATAACAACTAAACAAATTTCCCTAATTCACCTTCTGCTTCAGTTCGAGACACCTTGCTACCCCCAGATGACACGTGAGATGTGACACTGGACTGGTCAAACCACCCTGTTTTCTCTTGGTGTTTACCATCATTCTACAGCACCTGAGTGTGAATGTATGTATTTATATTTGATAAGATAATGTGTTTGGTAACCTTTCCATATGCCGTATAAAGATATTTGGGTCCTTGGCTCAGGCCTTAAAGGGAGACGTCAGCTGTTCGTCCGCAGGTACCGCGTGGTGGACCCTCGCGCCTACACGTCTGATGCCTTCCCACTCACAGGCACTCACGCCACACTTGCCATGCACATGTCGTGGGCACAAGATCAGGGGCCCCAATCCCAGGACCTCACCACCACAGGAGCAAGAGGGAACACGACTGTCACAAGATAGGTGACAAGCGCTTTCCTAGAGGCTGCAGGGACAACGTGACCTGTATAAGATTCAGGGCTGAAGAGAGCTTCTCCAGTTGTGTTGAAGACATGCATGAAGGGGTGGGTGGTAGTGGTTCAACCCCTGAGCCACCCAGGTGCCCCTGAAAGAAGTTTTTAACATAAGCACAGGGCACAGGTATACCTGAAGACACAGTGTCCCATGGCATAAACAGTGATGGCTGGTGCCAGAAAGAGCATCCTCTGAGGGAGCAAAGAGCAGGGGACACAGGTGGGGGTGACAGGTGCAAAGGCGGGGTCCAAGGCCAGTCCATGCACTCTAGCTCGCCATGATGCTGCGGGGAGGGACGCCACATGGACACAGTGATAGGAACGTGGTGTGCCCTCTCTTCCACAGTGTCTGATGTTTGATGATGCCGGAAAATATTGCCCAGGGGAAAGATATCAAGGCTCCTCTGTGTGAACAGGTCTGCTTAAGAGTAGAGTGTACGTCAGTGCGGTTCAGGTAACATGACCAAAAAGTGAGCCGTGTCCGTGTTGTGTTGCTTTATTTATTTTTTTATATAAATTTATTTTTTATTGGTGTTCAATTTGCCAACATATAGAATAACACCCAGTGCTCATCCCATCAAGTGCCCCCCTCAGTGCCCGTCACCCAGTGACCCCCACCCCCCGCCCACCTCTCCTTCCACCACCCCTAGTTCATTTCCCAGAGTTAGGAGTCTCTCATGTTCTGTCTCCCTTTCTGATATTTCCCACACATTTCTTCTCCCTTCCCCTTTATTCCCTTTCACTATTTTTTATATTCCCCAAATGAATGAGACCATATAATGTTTGTCCTTCTCCGATTGACTTACTTCACTCAGCATAATACCCTCCAGTTCCATCCACGTCGAAGCAAATGGTGGGTATTTGTCATTTCTAATGGCTGAGGAATATTCCATTGTATACATAGACCACATCTTCTTTATCCATTCATCTTTCGTTGGACACCGAGGCTCCTTCCACAGTTTGGCTATTGTGGACATTGCTGCTAGAAACATCGGGGTGCAGGTGTCCGGCGTTTCATTGCATCAGTATCTTTGGGGTAAATCCCCAGCAGTGCAATTGCTGGGTCGTAGGGCAGATCTATTTTTAACTCTTTGAGGAACCTCCACACAGTTTTCCAGAGTGGCTGCACCAGTTCACATTCCCACCAACAGTATAAGAGGGTTCCCTTTTCTCCGCATCCTCTCCAAAATTTGTGGTTTCCTGCCTTATTAATTTTCCCCATTCTCACTGGTGTGAGGTGGTATCTCATTGTGGTTTTGATTTGTATTTCTGTGTTGTGTTGCTTTAGCTGAAATTCCTGTTGGAAAAGAATTGGACCAAGATCATATCACCAGGAAGTAAATCTATGGCATCTAAAAAAAGCAGACGGAGAAGCAGATGGAGCCCTGTTACAGGTACAGGTGAGTTAAAGCAACTTCTCCTGTTTGTCTCCTAGTGCTCTTCACCATCATGTGTGTGATGTGCCCGACTCACGTACTGCCGGCCTTCTTCCCACTAGAACCTAAGAGTCTTGAGGACCAGGACTTCTGTCCCTTGTTCCCAGCTATGTCCCAAACATAGAGAAACATGCCGTAACGAATATTTGTAAAAAGGGTTAGTTCTTTTCTAAAAGATTTCAATAGTGCTGTGCATTCATTTGCATGGAAGGACTTTCATCTGTAAATGGTGGTAGGCTTGCTGATGGAACGATAAAGCATATTAAAAAAATAAATGATGGGTGAACAGAAATTTCTCCAAAGAAGACCTACACATGGCCAATTGCACATGGGAAAATGCTCCACTTCACTTGCCATCAGGGAAATACAAATCAAAACCACAATGAGATACCACCTCACACCAGTGAGAATGGTGAAAGTTAATAAGGCAGGAAACAATAAATGTTGGAGAGGATGTGGGGAAAGGGGAATGCTCTTGCACTGTTGGTGGGAATATGAACTGGTGCAGCCACTCTGGAAAACTGTGGAGGTTCCTCAAAGAGTTAAAAATAGATCTGTCCTATGAGCCAGCAATTGCACTGCTGGGGATTTACCCCAGAGATACAGATGCAGTGAAACACCGGGACACCTGCACCCCGACGTTTATAGCAGCAATGTCCACAATAGCCAAACTGTAGAAGGAGCCACAATGTCCTTTGACAGATGAATGGATAAAGAAGATGTGGTCTATATATACAATGGGATATTCCTCAGCCACTAGAAAGGACAAAACCCACCATATGCTTCGACATGGATGGAACTGGAGGGTATGATGCTGAGTGAAGTAAGTCCATCACAGAAGGAGAATCATCACACGGTTCCACTCATACATGAAATATAAGAAATAGTGAAAGGGATTATAAGGGAAAGGAGGGAAAATGAGTGGGAAAAATTAGACAGGGAGACAAACGATAAAAGACTCCTAACTCTGGGAAAAAAAACATAGGGTTGTGGAAGGGGAGGTGGGCTGGGGGATAGGGTGGCTGGGTGATGGGCACTGAGAAGGGCACTTGATGGGATGAGCACTGGGGGTTATATGTTGGCAAATTGAATTTAAATTAAAAAAATATTTTAAAAATTTAAAAAGTAAATGATGGGACACCTGGGTGGCTTAGTAGTTGAGTGTCTGCCTTGGCTTAGGTAGAGATCCCGGGATCCCAGGATCAAAACCCACACTGGGCTCCCTGCAGGGAGCCTGCTTCTCCCTCTGCCTGTTTCTCTGCCTCTCTCTGTGTCTCTCATGAATAAATAAGATCTTTAATAAATAAATAGATAAATGAATTAAGGAACAACCCTCACTTCCTGGACTCAAAATCTAACAAAGGCCGAGATTATCCGAATAAGTCTATTATGACACAGACAGAAAGGGTGAATGGCAGAGGATCCTTAGAGCTGTCCATGTCCACAGCCGAGTATGTGGAACAGAGCACTGATTGGCCACTACTTATCGTGATGTTATAATAAATACTCTGAAGAATAGCATAAATAAAGCAACAGCAGAGAAAGGCATATTCCAGTGTTCAGCTCAGATTATTCAGGATATTTACAAGTGGTCAGCAAACAGATCTATGGGTCAGAAAATTGAGGGGCACTTGGGTGGTTCAGTAGGTGAAGCATCTGCCTTCGTCTCAGGTCTGTGACCTGGGTTCCTGGGATCGAGCCCCACATCGAGCTCCCTGCTCTCGGAGGAGTCTCCTTCTCCTTCTCCTCTGCCCCTCCCCCTACTCATGCTTTCTCGCTCTCTCTATTTCAAATAAATAAAGTCTTTTTTTTTTTTAAGTAAATTCTTTATCAGCCTAGCTAGTTGGTAGTATTTTAAGAGTCTAATAGTCATGTTTTCCCCCTTAAAATATACAGAGAGTTGCAGATATCCTGAAAGTATGTGATCAGGAAAGCATTAAATTACATGACCTACATACCTTCATTTAAAAGCATCTTTGAAGGTGAGCACATTCTCATCAAAGAAACAATTTTAAAATGACAGGATTGAGCATAGAAATAGCACAAAATAAAAATATTTTTTCCTGAGTATTGGATGTTTGGAGTATATATATTTTTACACTCTGGGAAAAATGCAGAAAAAGAAAGGTGCTTTCTTGCAGACCTAGAAACAGAACCAGCTCTCAAGGCCCTGGATTTAACAGAGTCATTGATCACACTGGGAAATGTATTGTAAAAGTTTGAGGTCAGGAAGCTTCTAACGCCAGTCAAGGACTTTTGCCCAAGGGTTTTGAAAGGGTTAACATAACTCTTCAAGCCCCCAGACCTCAGAAGAGCCACTTGCTCCTTTCCCTGGAAGACCATTAGGCTCACACTGTCTTCTTTCATGTATTTTCAGATAGTCCCCAAAGGGGCCACTCAATAGATCTAAAAACACTAAAAACCAAACTTATGAAATGCCTTTTAAGCAGAAGCGTGCTCTTCATTCCCCCTAAAACATCTGCTCTTCATAAGTGCACTATACATCCCCTCACCATCCGGCATCTCTGTGTTCACAAGCCACACAAATTAGAGTTATAATTTCCAAAGCAAGGCCAACATTCTGGGAAGTATTGTTTTTGAACATTAACTTTTTTTTTTTCTCATGAGTTGTCAGGGACTGATGTTCCTCATGGTGGTCAATCATGTGTAACTATGATGTATCCATGATAATTTGACCAGGGGATGTGTGCCCATTGATAGCAAATTAGGACAATCATAACTTGGATATTTTCTATTAGTGCTAACCTTTCAAAATGCATATTTCAAATTTTTATGGGGTCAATAGCAAGTATGGTTTACTATAACAATATAGTTACATTTGCCTGCTTTTGTGAATATTAAAATCATTTCTAGCACAAATATTTATTTAATATTTGTGCTAGAATATTTGTGCTAGAATATTTAAAATATTCTCTTTATCATATTCAATTGAATTTGATTCAGTGCAACAGACTTATTAAGACCAAGAACCTACCATGTTTCCAGGGCCCCTGAGCTGGAGCGTCCATGGGATTTGAGTACATTTAAAGGAGGAAGAGAAACAGTTTCTTTTAAATATATAATGTCAACATGGGTTTTTCCCCCCTAAGCATGATCTAGCAGAAAATATCAATGTCCTTAAAAACCAGAAAGAAGAACAAAACTTAAAGTGAATGTATAGAAATTAAAATAATGAACCAACTCAAATACAGATGGCTTGTTGGATTAATTTTTTTCTCAAAGCAGACAAAACTCTTGTTGCAAGACCATTTGTAAAACTAATTGATAATTTTTATTATATTAAAAAAACTGAAGCCAAGCGTAATATGTTCAAAATCGAGGCAGGCTGAAAAAATGCTGTCTCTAGGTCTGCATTATTTTGGCTTAGATGTATGACTGTGGAGAAGCTGCCTGTCTGTCTCTTTGGATTCCCCATCAGGAAAGGGGGAACATTATCATTTATGGATACACTCCTCATTTTTGGTGTGATGATAAACACTGAAATCCATGTTCTTGTTTACCAAGAATTCTTGCTCCATCTTTAAGGTGGAATAGTGTTGTCCCAAATTTTTATGATAAGAATATCGAAATTATGAATGGTCAATAATGTAGTCTTGTTTTAGTTTGTGTCCATTCTGATATTGGGAGCCCAGGATGTCTTATTCCAGAGGCCAACAATGAGCAAAATAATTCTATTTCTTACCTCTTACCTGTGGTCAGGGTAACCGAGCTGGTTCCTGGAGGACACAAGCTTAGTGTGAAGGGTTTATCTATTCTTTATAGTATCATACCCTCAATAATATACTGAACTCTTGAAAAAAGCAGAAAGACTTGATGAGATGTTGACTTTAAAATCTTGCCTGCTAATATTACAGAAACATCAGTCCTTGAAGTTGATTTTAGATTGGTGTTTTGAGAATTTATCCTTTCATGTTTATAATACGCATTTCCTTTCTCACTGTTATCTATGGCACATTTGTATGTTTTTTTTTTTTTTAATTCTGAATGTTTAGCTCTTTAGAAGATGTGGACTGTGTGAATCCATTCTCTCATCAACAAGGGGTTCAAAAGCAGATAAGCAGAACAAAATGGTGGAGGATCACTATTCCTTCCCTGCCTGAGCCCATCTCCCTCAGAGGACACTGGCTACAAACAAAAGGCAGGTGCTCATTAGAGGCATTGTCAGAAACCACAAAGCTTTTACTTCTTTGTTTCTTAGATTGTTACCTTCCACAATCTTTTATAACCACCCAACCATCAATACCAGCTCCACAATTGTCAGCAACAGCATCACCACTAACACCAACACCAGCCACCAACACTGCCAACGCACACCCAATACCACCATCATCAGCAGTATCACCGATTCCATTACCACCATCAGCAACACCACTGGCAGGAAAACCACCAACACCAACACCATTACCACCCAATGCCACCAGCACCACAACCAATATCACATCAGCAATACCAACAGAATCACCACCACCATCACCACCACCAACACACCACATTAGCACGAACAACACCATCTACATTGCTGCATAAGCACCCCCACTCAACATTTTAAGCAACAAAGGAAATACTTGACCTAACACTAGACTTCATGCTGTGACCCTATGAACTATGCATGTATGAATGCTCTCCCTAATTGCCATACTCCCTCTCTCAACACATCTTATACTAAACTCACGAGTTGTAAACATATTTATTATGCATTTATTATGAATTTCATTAATTATCTTTTAGTTAAGTGACTTTGCTGTGCCACTTAGTCCATGGGATTGGTTTTACTTCTCTGCAAAATACACTTAACGTGTCCCTCTTAGGTCTGAAATTAAGATGTATACTTGTCATGTGTCCCAAAAATATCTTCTCCTCTGTGAAGGCTATAAATTAAAATTATCCAGTTCATTACAATGTCTCCAGGCACTTTTAAAGTATTTTTAAAGTACTTCTAAGGAATTATATTACACTAAAACAAAGTCCAATCCAATTAATTGTTGTAAATTATATTGGCCCTTCAAAGTTATTAATTGTGTTGTACATATGCCCATTTTTGTGATATACTGAGTTAGAGATTTATTTGGAATTACTTTTCTAAAAAGATTGGAACTTTTTTTCTGAACATGCACATCTCGTCACATGCATCTCCTACAACTAATCCATGCACATGCACCTTGTGTCCTGACAAAGGGCAGATGTAACCAAAGACCATAGGTGCTCACACTTTTAAAAGGTTGTTGTTGGCCATATCTCCTTGGCCTAGTGATGGAGGCACAGCATGACTCTGATGGGTCATAGGGTTGGTGTATGTTCCGGCATTTAACCAAAGCTCTCCACCTAATGTAAATCCCAATGTATGGCCCTGTAAATGCATCCTAATTTGCACAGGTAAATTGTGTGTTTAGATGAGGTCACTGGATTTAGCTCTTCTGTGTGCGGCTTCGGAAGAGGCAAGGGTACACAGAGGAGTTGTTTAACAGTTATGTGGCATCCCCACTTGTCTTCAAATACTGTGATTTAGATGGAACTCTAATGCAGCAGAGCAACTCGTCCCTGGAGCATTTTTCAGAATATAAATTAAGTGATATTATAACAGAAGCCCTCTCTTAGCTCAGCATAATGAATATGAACCATCATGTACTCCTGACCAAGGTCATGGTATGAGAATGAATTACTCTATTAACATCTCTTTTAAGTAGCATTAGTGATAATAAATGAAGAGATTTGATGTAATACTGATAATATTATTCATGCAAAAATAGCATACTTTATCTTGTTAAAACAATTAAAATGTGCTTTGAGGATATTTTACACCACAGAAATATGATGCTTGAGAGTGCTTATTGCATGTTACTGAATACATCAGCATTAGCCAGTAATGCAGATAATCTGATAAAAATCGAAAAGCTGATTTGTATGCTATGCTAATTCAGGATCATCTTCTTGGCCCTAGGTACTACCCAAATGCTGCCTGAGATTGCAGCAAGCTTTAGTGGTGATATTAGATTAAATTCAATCCTTTTGCTTATAATTTTTTCAAAGAAATTACATCCAGCATTCTTCAGCGTAAACCCTCTTTAGCTGCTAAGCAGTCTGTAATATTGCATCGTAAGCCTGGTATATTGCTGTTTGCTTCCCAGACATATTTAAGCGTTCTTGTCAGTTATAGATCATCTCATCCCAATCATGTAAATCCATAAAAAGCAAAGACCACTAATGTCTTTTGATAGTGACCTTATCCTCAGTACAATCTTAAAACTAACTCTGTGTGACTCTCAAATCCAGAATGTCCAAGTACATTGAATGAAGCAGAATGTTTTTATAGCATAGCTTGCTGTTCAGTGGAGTATTTTGTAAATAAATCGTATTTTTCATGAAGACAAGTCCAAACAAAAGTGAGCTGGTGAATGGGCATGGTGTTCCCTTTAGTGGTGATGGAGTGTTCTGGAACCAAATGGTAGTGAAGGCTGCACGACATTGGGAATGTAATAAGGCCACTGATTAGGATGCCTTAGTGCAGTTAAGACTACGATTTTATTTACTTTTTATTTTTTTTGATGGTTTTCTTTTACGTGGATTTCATCACCATATGACAAATAGTGAGGGGCTTCTGGTACAGCCGTTGGCCTGAACACCATCTCTTTCCCCTAGGACCATGGGGGAATGCTGATGGTGGGGTGGACCATGACCACCCCACCATCAGCATTTCACTGACTGGTTCCCCACTCGCAGGAGGGACAAGTGTGGTCTGCCTTCGTAGGTTCCTGGGTGATGCAGTCTCCATGCCACCAGGTGGTGTGGGTGCCTGAGGCATGGCCTCCATCCCTCCCCTTCCCCGTGGCTGCCCCACACACAGACGTTTTCCACCTCAGCTCAGGAGGCATTCCAGTATCCTCAATAAATATGCCAGACCAGGGATGGGTCTAAACCATTTTTCTTAATAGAAGTGAATAATAAATAATATTGTTATGATTCTACAGTGAGAGGAGTATTCTTATGATTCTCATAGAAAACTGTGACTTGGAAGAAACAATTATCTTTTTTAAAAGATTTTATTTATTTACTTGTGAGAGAGACAAAGAGAGAGGCAGAGACACAGGCAGAGGGAGAAGCAGGCTCCCTGTGGGGAGCTCAATGTGGGACTTGATCCCAGGACCCCGGGGTCATGACCTGAGCTGAAGGCAGATGTTCAACCACTGAGCCACCCAGGGATCCCAAAAAACAAAACAATTATTCTTAAAATCTCACAAACGTATTACACTTGGGAAATTTTCCTGTATTTAATGAAGATGGTGGGGAAGCTGAGTGAGGGGATGCAGGGTCTGTCCCCTCTCCGCCAACTCCTTAGAGATGCTCAGCATGGTCCTTTTGACCTGATTCCACATACATTTTGCACGTAAATGGAAGTTTCTAGAGCCAGATCAGGTTTTGCATTACCGACCAAAGACCTATTTACATGAATGCGCCTCCTCGACTGTACGTAATTAGTTCTGGGACAGGAGTCGAGTGGGATCCTCAGAGCGAGGACTTAAAGTATTAGTTTCTCATATTTATGATTAATGCTTTTCTTATCAGCCCGAGGCCCCAAACAGGATCATGTAAAGCATGTTGGGTTAAATCGTTCTTTGTTACAAAGTACAGACATCACACCTCCGTGAAGCCCTAAGGAAAACCTTGACTTCGTATCTCCACTTTCATCAGAGAGAAGCCAATTCGGAGCCAGAAACATTGCTTTTTATTATTTATACTTTAAATGTCTTCCTCGGGATTTGACACTCTTAGAATATGTGCTTCCCATTAGCTGAGGGCAAATTATCATACAGATGTTTGCCTTAGTATCGTTTTCTGCAATAGCTTACAGGTGTGTGGTTCCCTACAGTTCCGCTTATTCATTTATTTGTTAATAAAGAGCTCCTTCAGGTCATACACAAATAATAAGTGTCAAAAAGTAATCAATGTGCACACTCTGAGTCCTCTATTGCTAAGAGTTTTACTGGATAATGGAATTCATATTTGGCATCAGTAAGTGGCAAATGTCCCCCAAGGGGCAAAATCCCTACATTAAGAATGACCAGACTAGATTATTTCAAGAGGTTCCCAAACTTTCTCCATCCATGGTGCGCTCAGTGGGTCAGCAACGTTTTCTGAAGTGCCCCAGGCCAAAAGAAACAGTCACCAGTTTGGCACATTAGGTAGATCCAAAGAACCTCACAAGTATTTGCCTCATAACTACTTTGCAGCCATTTGAAAATATAGTAAATATAATAAAAGGAGAAAAAAATCAAAACTTGATTTCATTCCTCAATAACTTCAAATACTAACAGATGGGGGGTTTGCACCTGTCATGTCCTGCCAGACGTCTTGAGCCTCAGCGTCAGCACAGACATCACCACCTGCATATACTTCACGGGGCACTCGTTCCTCAGTACAACAGTCTTCCTCAAACGGCGGCATCATTGGAAAGAGCGAGGCGTGGAAATGCTGAGTTACCCCTCACTGAAGTACCCATCGTGCACCTGCAGAGCTAACGCCTGCCCAAGGAGCCAGGTAGTTCCTAGGAGCCTAACGCCCCATATGTCCCAAAGCTCCCCCATTTGCTGGGGGTCTGCTGTGGTACTAGACACCGGGGGTGCACAGATGGGCTCCGTCTTCAGAGGACTCACACCAGCCTTGTCGTGATGCGCACACTGGCCACTCTGCTGTAACACATCGGGGTCCCATTACTGTGCGTCTTGACCACCCAGCTGGGTTTCTTCCCCAAGCCCCCCAAATGACCATTTTCATATATTCTGTGCCACAGGAAGATTAGGTAAACTGAGAAATAAACAGATCATTAAATCAAGATCGTGTTAGGAAAAAAATTAAAAAGTAATAGATCAGGGTTAATCTTGCTCATAAAGGAAACAGTCACAGTGCAGGTAGCTTTCTTCACCTTCCCAGTCCATTCTCAGCTCCTAGTTTGGCAGCAAAACCAAACCTAAATACATTTTTATCAAATAAATTAACTGATGTCAGATGGCAAGTCATGTCACAGACGCCGCACGTGGAACCTCACGACAAGGAGTTAGAAACGTTCACATTCTTAGATGAAAGAGGCCCGGGGGATCCCCGGGTGGCGCAGCGGTTTGGCGCCTGCCTTTAGCCCAGGGCGCGATCCTGGAGACCCAGGATCGAATCCCACGTCAGGCTCCCGGTGCATGGAGCCTGCTTCTCCCTCTGCCTGTGTCTCTGCCTCTCTCTCTCTCTCTCTCTGTGACTATCATAAAAAAAAAAAAAAAAAAAAAAAAAAAAAAAAAAGAAAGAGGCCCGGAGCGTGGGGAGTCGGCAACTTCCCTGTGGTCACATGCAGCAAGGGGCTGACAACCTCAGCAGATCTAATTTCAACATTTATTCTCCTAAGGACCCCAAACTATGACACCCACCTAAGAAGTGGTCACAGCCTACCCCCAGGCACTTTACAGAAGAAAATCACGTATTTTTAAAATGTCTAACCTCTACTCTAATAAAAGAAGTCCAAGTTTAGCCAGAAGGCTGACTTTTTAATGGGTTTAAGTTTCCAGTGGAGTTATTTACAGAAAACACACAGTCAAAGTTGTGCCGGGAACTGTTGTACTACTGAATATGGGATTTGCAGAGGGCTGGTTGGTAATAGATACGCGTCAAGACCTTAAAGGTATGCATGCTTGGTTACTCAGTGTTTCCATACACAATATGGTGATTTCCACCTCAGCACCACCCATAATCAGAGATTGTCTGAAAAATGGAGCAATGTGAAGGGAATGGGAGAGGTGCTTGCAAGAACTGGCTAGCTCTGAAGACACTGCAATTTCTGTTTGAGAACACTAAACACACAGCATTCACGATATGATGCTAAGTGGAAAATAAAAGCAAACCATTTGACCCTTGATGTGTGAGAAAAAGATTGTCTCGTGCTGAAATAAGAAGTTTATACCAAAATGGTGTTTATTATTTTCTTTCTCGGTCTGCTCTGAGGTGACAGGGTGGTCAGTGAGGGTCTGAGCAACGGCAAGATCAGGCGGTGGCAAGTCTGCACTGCGGCTTGTGGCATCTGGGTGCAGCAGGGGTGGATGGTGTGCTGGCCCAGGGAGGGGGCCGCCAGGAGAAAGCATGAGTTCATTCCTGCCATCCTGCATGAGGCCTCGTTTGGCACCGAGCGCCATCAGGGGCTCCCAGGGAAATGCAATGTCTCCTTGGAGCCTGGATAATTGCCCCCAGGCTGGGTTCCTGAGTTGTGTAACAGGAAGAGCAGACTGTCGATGCCCGAGCCGTCTCTGGCCCTTCAGGCTGGCTCCTGCAATCTGAAAGCCCATTAGCAGAGGTAAAGGATCTGTAATCTATAACTTCAGCCATTGACTGCAGGGGTCAAAGGCTCGGTTTGGATAAAGTTAGAAACAGCTTGGACTGTGAACCCTGCCACTGTAGCTCAGGTGAGGATGGGGCAGGGCAGGTGTGCACTGGACAGTAAGAGCCCAAACTGCTGAGGACCACCAAACACACCATAGAATTTAGTTCCACACTTAAGTATATATTTTTAAGGATTTTATTTATTTATTCATGAGAGACACACAGAGAGAGGCAGAGACATAGACAAAGAGAGAAGCAAGCTCCCTGTGGGGAGCCCGAGTGGGACTCGATCCCAGGACCCCAAGATCATGTCCTGAGCCGAAGGCAGACCCTCAACCCCCTGAGGCCTCCAGGTGCCCCATCATACTTAATTATTTTTCAAAATTAAACTCATGAAAGCCCACAAAATGAAGTGTTTGCTATTTCTACATGAAAAAAACATTGAGGAAAAGTTGAAGTTACATCAAGGCCAAGTCCCTTCCAACGTTTGCGATGGTCTAACTTGGTGAGGGAGGTAGGAAGGTGCATACGTACCAGGATCATTCCATGAAGTGTTACTGAAATATTCTCTTTAAAACAGAAACCTTGAGTTTCAAAAATAAACATGGGTCACTTGTAACACAGGAGAACAAAATGTCGGTGATACGCTTCCAGAAGGTGACTTGATTTATTAAAATTATCTCTTTAAGAAGATAAAGTGGCTGAATCTCCCTTCTCCATTTTTCACAGGGGATTTTGAAAGCCAAAAATCAGGGAATAAGATATAATCTCATCCTTCTTAAACCCTCTGGTTCCAGCAGAGACCAAGAGAGGCAGGGAGGGAAGGAGGGAGGACGGACCCACCCTCTCCTGCTGTAGAAATGTTAGCATATCCAGTTGAATCCAAATCAACTTTGTTTTGATGGCAGGGGCTTGGGCTGGAGACGGGCTTCCCCGTGGGTCTGAACGCCGTCCTGGGGGTGACACCGGGGTTCGAAGGCTGCCATGATCTCCGTGGTGCTGGGTGATGCATGCGAGCCAGGCTCGGTGGCCCATCCAGGGGTCTGTGGTCCCTATAACTAGAGGCCTGGAGAAGCCCCAGAGGAGGGGGAGAAAAAGGCTGAAAGCTGCAGGCCTCCTTCACTGCCAGTCTACACACCCAGCACCTTCCTCTCTCCCACCTATCTGCTGCGAACCCCGTGTCATGAGGCTGGCCTGCAGTGGCCAAAAAGTGGGTAGTGCCATGAATAAAGCTGTGGTGAGTTCAGAAATTGTCCTTCAGTGAAGTCCTTCTCAGATTCTCACACTTTGTGGACATATCTTTAAAAATAAATGTGGTCGGGATGCCTGGGGGGCTTAGCGGTGGAGCATCTGCCTTCGGCTCAGGGAGTGATCCCGGGGTCCTGGGATCGAGTCCTGCATCTGGCTCCCGGCAGGGAGCCTACTTCTCCCTCTGCCTGTGTCTCTGCCTCTCTCTTTCTCATGAATAAATAAATAAATCTTTAAAAATTAAATTAAAAATAAAGATAAAAATAAATGCAGTGTAACTAAGGATTTACTGAATTCTACACCTGAAGCTTATGATATACTACACATTAGCTAATTGAATGTAAATAAGATTTTTTAAAAAAGAGAGAGAAAAAAACATGAATGTGATCTAATAAAAGCCTGTGAACCGAGCAGGGTGCTCAGCTCAGCGTACAGCAGATTGTGCAAATGCCGTGGCGTCAGTGTTAGTGTTTCTCTACTTTGTCTGTCTACAGGACCTAATCCACGTCCTGCCTGCTGGTTACGTGCTCAACACACTGACTCGGTCGCACGTGAAATGGTCTTATCTGTCTTTACAGGGCTAACGTGCGTCATACAAGTGGTGCGGCTTTTACATTTTTCTGACAGCATTGTGACTTTGCCTTGTTCTGACATGAAAGGCTGCAGGACGTGCAAGGCCGGGGTTGGGGGTGCCCACAATGGCTGAGCCCTGGGTTGCGTCACACCTGAGGGAGGGTGCTCTCCTGGTGGCAGAGAAGCAGGAAAGCTGGTGCTGCAGGCTGAATCTACAAGTTAAAGCCCTCGCCCCCAGGACCTCAGAGTGTGGCTGTGCGTGGAGACTGGCTCTTTATTTTTTTTTTTTTATTTTTTTTTTTTTTTATTATTATTTTTTTTATTGGTGTTCAATTTACTAACATACAGAATAACACCCAGTGCCCGTCACCCATTCACTCCCACCCCCCGCCCTCCTCCCCTTCTACCACCCCTGGCTCTTTAAAAGGGTGATTAAGCTAAAATGAGGTCAGTAGGGTAGGCTTTAATCCAATCGGCCTGGCATCCGTCTAAGAAGAGATTAGGACACACGTGCTCAGGGGACAGGCCCTTGGAGGTCGCCACGGGAAGGCAGCGCGACCCAGCCCGGGAGGGGCAGCTCGCCCTCTGGAGCTTGGAGCCCAGCCTGAGGATGACAAATGGCCCTGCCCATGTGCCCGAGGGACAAGCTTTGCTTTGGGCCTTCGGAAGCACACACACATGGCATATCCTACGGCCAAGTGCACTGCTGCCCTGCAGGGCCCAGCGCAGAGCCCCTGGAGCATCTGCAGCTGCTGCTCCATGGCCTGATCAGGTTTCTGCTGCCGCAGCCCTGTTCCCCGAGCAGCTGGAGGGGGGAGAGTGTCTCCACCTCCCTACGTGGACTTCTGGGTACCCAGGTGCCCATCCTGTCCTGGGACCCCGCCCAACCTTGATTGAGACAGAGCTCGCTAGCAAGTGGTGGCCTGGGCCCTCGGCAGGATGTGGCTGGCCCGTGGTCCCACGCTGGCTGCAGGGGCCGCACTGCCTATGCTCTGCATGACGGCCGGGCAGAGGCCGAGGCTGGCGTTGCCCGTGGTGTGCAACACCTATCCTCCCATAGGGTGGTCTCTAGTCCCAGTTGTTGGGCCCTGACCGCTGGCACCAGGTCGTTCCCACTTAAATAGCAGGACTGGGTTTCTGTTGTTGGCACCTGTAGATCCCGGGTGACACCGGCCAGGGCTACAGCTCCCCACTTTACTCTATTTCAGAGACTGGATTGTGTAACCAGCTTCTGAAAACTCAGGGTGTCCAGGACGGTCTTGCTGGTGGCACAGCTTTGTCTTCCCTCGCATGTTGCCAGGACTTTCAGGCAGCCCTGGCAAGCATCTGTCCCATTGTTAGCCATCCCATTATCTCATTATGAAGACACCATAACTCTGCCATTTCCAAACACTCATTAATGACCCTTCCTAGGACTTTCCACTGGGAACCCCCTGGGAAGAGCAGGCAACACGATCCCTCGGCCTGCCAGGTGGTGAGTGGTGTGTGCACAGCTCTCCGCCCTGCTTCAGGAAGAGCTGACTGCAGGTGTAGACATAGGCCAAGCCTGGGGCCTTGGAGGGCCTCATCCACCCACAGAGCCCACGCCCTTCCTTTCTCCATCCTACTGTGGTACAAACAGCACCATCCAGGAGGTAAGATTTGCAAGCACTTGGTTTTGAAAACATCTGTGAATCCCTGTGGTCCATGTTGCACTTTCCTGAGACCATGTCCATCTACATTTCACGTGAGAAGTCATTCTTAGATATTTGAAAAACTGAATGCTTGCTTATTTTTTTTTCCTAAGGACAGCAACTTGGCAAGATCTGGGCAAGCTTAACCAAACCACATACAATATTTTGCACAAAGAAAGAGTAATTAGGGCAGCATGTACTCTCACATGAAATACTAGATTACCCGGGAAGCCAGAGGGGTCCTGTGTCTATCAGCATTGATTTGATGTGTCAAGGAGAAACAATGTCGTGTAGAAAATGCAATGAGGCAGAGCACATAGTTATGTATTTAAAGCATGCTTGGTTATTTGCCGTTGGAAATTTCTGTTTGGGATGCCAAGGACATTATCGGGTGGCAGTTGACTACGTTGCAATGTGACCCCCACCCTCCCTTCCTGTCCTTGGCTGATCCTGCACTGCCATTCCATTTATGAAAACAAAAGTGACTTTAATGTGAGGGGGTAAAAGATAAAAGAGATCCTGCCAAATAATGGAAACAAACAACAACAATAATAAAAAACAAAAAACAAAAAAAAACAAAAAACAAAAAAAACAAAAGCAAGCCCGTTTGGTGCCTGATGAGTTGGGTTATATCCCAGCTAGCAGAGCTGGAAATCCGGAATTTGGTCCTGGAAGCTAGGCTTTATGTTTGGAAACGTCCTCTTTAATTGGCGCGTCCGGGTGAGACACAAAGGGAGAAGCACGGCTAATGAATCATGCTCTATGTTCTTCCAGAGATGTTTTGTATTAAAACAGACACAATTAAATTTGAGCCTTTATATCAAATAATGGAGACATGTGTTTGTGGTAAATTCTAGAACATAGGACAAGAAGAGACAGCACGGCTCAGCCCAGTGAAGGAGAAATCCCAAATGAGGGGGGCGCTCGGTGGTGGACCATCCTTGGAAAACTAAAGAAGCATATCCTCACTTCCACGTCTCAGGGACCAGGGCTTATTCCTTTGTATACACTGAAGCACTCATAGAAGATCAACTAAATGTGGGATCATGACCCAGTGGATGAACAAGCCTTCAGAGCAAAGCCTTATTTGCCATAACCTGACACCAAAACCCCCTAAAAGCTGACAGTGTGACTAGTGGAAGACAGTTGCCAGATATCACTGGATGGAGAAGAGACATCCACAATGTGAACATGGTATGTGGTCAACTCGGGAAGAAACGATGCTACTGAGATTGGCACAGGGAGCTCATTGGGACTCAGGGTCAGGGGGGTGCTGTTGGGTTCAGGGCCTCGCCAGCCCCCAGCTGCAGAGATGAGGGAGGCAGAGGATGGGCTGCCACCCAGGGACTGAGGGGGGACCACCCAGTGTGAGGTCAGGGCATGGGCTCTCCTTTATTACCCCTTCTAGCTCCTTCTAAAATTTGGCCGCACTTCCTTCTCTCCAGCATGCAATTTTTTTTTTTTTAATTTATTTCAAGAATTAGGATTCTCAGCTTGAGCAAGTGGTTTTGGCTTTGCCTTTCTTTCTGCCTTTGTTTTCTCTCTCACCTGCTGAGCCCTTTGCTTCCCTCCTCCTGCCCAGGCCAGGCTGGGTCAGGGTGTCTGCAAGGGTGACACACAGGGGTCTTTGTCCAGTCAGATGGCCATTGACCAAGAGGTGGCTTCTCTTTGGGTTCTCATCTTAGGCTGACATCTACTAAGAACAGCAGTGAGTCTGCAGTCCTTTTCTGTTTCTAGCGTTTGCTCACATGAGTCCACCCAGAGCTGAAACCCGACGTGCCATTGCCAGTGCCTTGGAGACCAGCAGAACCCTGGTTCCACCGGCGCTGGGATTTCCATTTCTTTCCAGTTTCTGGTCCATAAGCAGACGTGTCTCTGCTCTGAGTCTTTTTACATTTCATCTTATTTTCCCTTGTTTTGCTTGGGAGCACAGAATGCTTCGAAGCCAGAATTTACTGATCAGACGCAACCATGTTTTAAAAACAAAAATATTAATCTAATTCTATAATATAAATACTTAATTTTAGTGCTTGGTTGTTATGGTAAGCTTTCTCAAAGCTAAAATGGAGACAAGCATTCCAAACGTCATCTCCAAGGATCATCGAGAGAAGGCACACTTCAGAATTTCTAGTTTCCTTCTTTCAAGAATAATGTATTGGAGATAAACCATGTTCCACTCATTCAATGAAACTGTAATCCAGTGTCAAAGTCTTCAGCTGGGAAGTCACACCTACCATGTGTGTCCAGGACTCCAGGAGGGCAGGCCGCACACGGCCTGGGGGCTGGTCCCTCCAGGCTCATGATGGATTCTGATATTCCAGGTGGTGCCAACAGCTTCTGATACTGCCCGTGTGCACACTTATCACGTTTGGTAAGATTGCACTGATCGACATTGGTAGAAATATCCTTCATGTATGTTCTTAAGCTGGAAAGAAAGCAGGACTGATATGCTCTCTGGAAAGCATTGCTTGATTAACGATTATTTGGAAACAAACGAAAAATAGCACATTTGGTTTAGTAGCTGCTCTACAAAGCTTTTCACTTTCTGAAGTGTCATTCTCCCATGCTCGAGAGGCTGCAAGTAGCTAATGACATACATTTAATATAATAATTAGGTGTTTCCAAGTGCCGATGGAGACAGACAGGTGTGTGCACGGTGCTTCCATGGAAAGTCTCCCTAATGAAATTCCTCTCCCTCAGACCGGATGTGCGTTGGTAACAGACAGGCATGCCACAGACGGATTTCTTGTGGCCCAATCACACGAGGAGCATCCACTTCATAGAGGCAAAATGTAACAAACAAAAAGCACTTTTATTTGGTAAATTAATCCCTAAATTCATATTTGGTTTCAAGAAAGAGGTAATTTCAAAACAGCACAGCATGAAAACAAAGCAAAAGCAAAACAACAACAACAACAACAAAAAACAGAAAATAAAAAAAATGCTTAGTTTTAGAAGGTTATTTATTTGAAATTTAAGTGAACATGTCAGTCCATGCGGAGTGGGAGCTGGGGGCATCCACGAGGGGAGCTCTCTTGGTCTCTGGGTGCTGCGCAGCTGTGCTCAGGGGCTGCCCCTGGGACAGAGGTGCCCTCACCTGCCGTCCATGTCCACAGAGGCTGTCCCCCCAGAAATGGCAAGCAGCAAGCAGACAGAGCCAGTCCCGAGGCGCCCTCCGGGAGCCGGCATGACCCCAGCGCCACAGCCTCCCCCGTGGGCCTGGGTTTGAGAGCTAGTGGGGAAAGGGCGGGCCCCTGAACCTAGTCGCCACAGCATCTGCCAGTGGTACGTTCCCATGAGAATGCCCTTGTGTACCAACTTAAACAGGTAAGAGAATCGCTGGTGGGCGGTGGGAGCCGGGGTTCTCACTGTTGAGGGAGGGCTGCAGAAGAGATGGAGAGCAGCGTAGCGCAGTTCACGCGCATGCCGGTCTGCGCTGTGTCCGCCGAGTGGACGTGGAAACACAGCGGCCCCGTGAGCAGCCAGCACGTCCCCCCCCCAGGGTGAGCCTGCGTCCTGCCGGGGTGGGGCGCCGGGGAGGAGAAGCGCCCGTAGCGGTGGCGCGTGTTGGGGACACCGAAGCTGCCGAAACAGCTCCCAGAGGGTAAAGCTGAAACAGTTTGGGCAACAAGATAAATAACGTGGTATTGGATTATAAACTGAAGTATAACATAAATATCCATAAACTCGTAGTGGTAAACAAAACATAATGGGATAAGTAAATGGAGAAAGGAGACAAGTTTCCATAACAGAATTCCAAATAATCTATGTGGCTACTCCCCCCAGAGTAGACGGAACAGCCTGAAGGGTGGCCTGAGTTTAGTGAGATGTTCCCCAAAAGAGCAGCAAGGAAAGGGAATGGGGCACCTGAAGGACACCCAGCCAGGTAACAGGTCAGTCAGCAGCAGGGGTGTGTCCTGCGGATAGGGTGCCGGCGGGTGTGACCATGCCACTGCACTGCTGTGGTCTTCCCCACCAAGCCCATCGTCCTAATCATGAGAACGGCCTCAGGCAAGCTCGGCGGGAGAGGCGCGCTCACGGCACCTGCCCCGTGCACCTGGGACTGCCGGGGTCCGGGTGCGAGGGCAGCGGAGAAACACCCTCCACGGAGCCCGAGCAGCCATGTGCCTACGAGTGATGGCGGTCCCGGTGGCGGTCCTGGGGCAGGAGGACAGACAGCAGGGAGGAGCCAGGGAAGTGCAAATAAAGGATGGAGTGTAGTTGAGACAGCATTGGTGCTGGCTCATCAGTCATGACAAAGACGCCAGGGAGACGGGAGGGCATAACCAGGAACTCATCGCGGTCCTTTGCAAATTCTGCAAACTGAACGTTGTTCTGCAATAGAAAATTTCCCTTGAATGTGAGAAGGTAAAGCCAAAAAGGAACTCCCTTCTCAGAGGCGGGTCTTTCTTTTTCCCTTTCCCGGTGTGTTTCTCTATCCCTGGTTCTATTGACGCGGCAACAATTGGGAGAGGTCCCTGTGAAGGAACCATGAGAAGGAAAGGTGACAGTCCACGCCCTGCCCGGTTCCTGCCGTCCTGACACCCCCACCTTGGGCGCCAGAGCCCAGTGCTGCGTGCACAGGTCTTCTCCAACAGAACCGGGCTTATCGGCGGGAGCAGCTCGTACAGAGGCGGTAAACATTCCCGGTCTCACAGACATGACACCTAGACATTTCATTTCCGCCTTAAAACCAACCCCCCCCCCCCCATTTATAGGTCTCAGGGTTGTGTTTTCATCTTATTTCACGTTGGGTGAAGGCTAGGTGTTCCCTTTCTTGGTAACTCTCTAAAAGATGCAGCAGGCGTATCCTGGAAAGGGAGGACAGGAGTTGTTGTTCCTCGTCACAGGAGGGAAACAGTTAATTTCAGCCCCCATGACAGTTTTCCAGCGAACAATGGTCTCAGCGCTGACACGGGGCAGTGATGAGCGGGTGCGGAAGAACTGAGTCACCGCTGCGCAGGGCAATCACGGAGAACATCGACTCTCTCCCAGCCAAAATTCTATTAATACGAGTGTCAGCCCGACAGTGGATCTCAGTGTGCGCGTCGGAACGGTGCAGCAGAGAAAATGAGGCCTCTCCTCGGGGACAGACTTCTCTTTTTCTCCGTGAGAGTCTTCATTATTCAGGCATTGTGATACTTCTCCTTTATTTGTGTAAAGATTAAATTGCACATGATTTCTAATGTTTCCACTACTCCAACTGTCATAGGTCGATGACCTTCATGCAAGCCAGATAATAGATACATCGTCTACGGCGTAGGGACCGCTGTCCTTACACAGCTCACTACTTCTCCATTGTTATAAGTCGAAAGCAATTAAATAAAAATACAAGTTAAGGCATCTCAAGTATCCCAAGAATCTCATATGTATCCCTATGTGGCCGTATTTTAGCACTAATGTGTGCTATTATCTGGTGGTAGGTGAGAACCAGATGCCTGCACGAGACCCTAAGGGTGGGAGACGCGGGGCATTGGCAAGGATGCCAGGGAAGGAGCTCCGCACGGTGGCCTCGAGAAACAGGCTCTCCATAAGTGTGAACCTGCTCGTCAAGGAACCCTGTGAATCCCATGTGTTGGCACCATCTCTACTTTGCTCAATTTCCTCCTGTCCCTGTACACACATAAATGTAATTAATATTTGGTAAGCCCGTCCTAGAAAAAAAATACCACATTATCCCATCTTTTGTATGGTTGCTCCAATGGTAGAGGCTTACCAGTTAGTATTTAAGAGGAATCGTGGTAATAGATTACACATATCATAGGACAACTGCTTGGAGACTATCCACATGGGTGCCAGTAGAGGTCATCACACCAGCCACCTCCCCACATGCATGTCCACGGTAGGAGCACACACGTGCGCACACATACACCAGCCCCTGTGACCACATACCTACATGCAGAGTCAGGTCACCAGCCTCTGGGAGTGCTCCCACCCGACCATGTCACATATGGTCCCCTCCCTCCCACAGCCAGTAGAGCCCACCAAGTGTCTAACAGGCTGTTGTGGAAATTAGCGAGCTCACTTCTGAAACAGGAAGGCACACGCATCCCAGCTACCGCCTGGTGCTGTTGCTACGGCTCCATGGGCGGCTGCTATGCTGCGAGGACCCGCAGGCCATGCTGGGGGACAGAGGCCAGCAGCTGCTGGCGGGGTGGGAGGGGTGGTGACCTCTCAGGCCCATGAGCCCTCCTGTGACTGCGCAACTGCCAGCCCATGGTTGCAGCCTGGAAACAGTTCCTGCTCCAGAATCGGCTGCTGAGCTGCTCCTGTCTGTGAGATGGGGCATGCGGTGGTTTGGGGATGTTCCACAGGGGGGACCATGTGTCGCACAGCAGGACACCCCCTCAGGTCACACACGTCGAAGCCCACGACAGGTCCGCCCTCCAGGGCCCCAGTACTCCCAGATGCCCACCTCCAAAGGGCTGGGTCCCTCCCAGGCTCCCAGCCCCCGCATCACTCCATTTGGAACTCATGGCCTTTTGCTTGCTGCATACCTTCTCTTAAATACCTTCAGCTTCTCCTCTCACTGAGGCCTGGTCCTCCCTGTGGGCTATCTGCCAGGCCATTCTTACTCATGGGATGGGGACCTCGCTGCTCCTCCATCCACCCCAGGATGGCCAGGTTGTATGGAGCAACCATACAAAAGATGGGATAATGTGGTATTTTTTTTCTAGGATGGGCTTACCAAATATTAATATCCCTTTGTCCTTCCTTCTCTGCAAACCTCCACTGGAAAGCTAGGCCACCTGCTGGATCACCTGTCTTCCTGAAGACATGACCCGTTTCAGTGACCTTCCTCTCATATCTCTGTTGTAATAGCGCAAGGTGCTTGCCTGGTTCACTCCTGTGAGGCTTCCTCACCTCCGTTCACAGCCACAGATAATTGTAAAACTTAAATGATTGCTGAAGACTACTTTGCATAGTAACTTTGAAATAACACGGTGTACATGAGGTCATCCTGGGCTTTGACTGGTAAAAAAGAATTCAAGAAATTCCTGGAAGTACGTGCCCGTGTGGATGAAGAGTGCACCCCAGCGTGCCTGCGTCTTCAAAGAGCAGAGGCCAGCGGGGTGGCATGTCATGTGACACCAGGGTGCTGTGCGGCATGTGGCGATGGCCTCGGGCGAGCACATTACGATCCTGTTCCCTAATCCTGGCCTGACCTCTCTGGGCAGTATGACCAGCCCTTGATTTGACTTCTCAAAGAAGTCTTGTTGGCCCTGGCTTTTGGGATCATCTCCACCCATGTGTCTGTGTTGCTTCTGGGTTGTTGTGCCCAGGAATGAAGGAGAAAACAAAGTGTTGACTGAGTGAGCGGGTGAGCAGTTTACATGACCAAAATACTGGAAGCCACCAACATGAGTTCTAGATCCAAGGTTAGGATCCTGACACTGTTGGGGTCACTGTTTATGAAGAATGTTTTTAGGGGGAACCACCCCATCTGGGACACTAGGTGATGTCTGGGGGACTTGGAGACATTTGGGAGGGGGGAAGGTGATGCTGGGATCTACTAGGTGGGAGTAAGAGGTGCTATTAAAAACCCTATAATATACAGGACAGCTCCTGTCACAAAGAATTATCTGACTCAAAATGTCAACAGAGCTGAGACTGAGAAACCTGATCTAGTCTAAAATTTAAGGAAGAACATAAGAAGGTTCCCCTTGCAGCTGGCCTGGGAGGGCTTCCAATGTGAGCAAGCATCTGAGCTCATCCTTGACATGGAGACGTGTCTGGGAATGCGGGATTGGGGGCACAAGACAGAACAGACCACAAGCAGAGGTGTCCAGGCAGGAAGTCATGGCGTATGCAAGCAGGGAGGTATCGTTTGCTGGAAAACGGGGACGTGAAGCAACAGAATGGTGGCGAGTCTGGAAGGAGGCCAGAGTGGGGACAGGGGTTCAAAGCCTTATGGGTGTCCTGCTGCTTAAAGACTCTTCTCACTGAACTCTAACTCAACAAGTCCTGGACGATTCCAGCATCACTAATCATCAAAAGTGCAAATCAGAGCTTCCGTGAGATAGCCCCTCACACCTCATAGAACAGTCATTATCAGGACCGAATAGGCAGAGAGAGCAAATGCCGGTGAGGACGTAGAGAAAGGAGACCACTGCGTGCTGGGGGAGGGAATGCAAAGCGGTGTGGCCACTACGGAAAGCATATTGTGGTTCTTCAAAAAAAAAAAAAAAAAAAAAAAGGAGATAGGGTTACCATGGGACACAGCAATCCCACTTCTGGGGATTTATCCACTCTAACTCCCAGGGATTCATCCAAAAGCAGGGCCTCGTGGAGTTCCTGGCAGGTTGTTCACAGTACTCGAACGGTGGATGCAGCAAGTGTGCATCGATGATCAAAGGGTGAACACAGTGTTGTTAATCCATGCAGAGGCATGTTACTCGGCCTTAAAAGTAAGGAAATTCTGTGCATCTACCCCGTGGATGTGCTGTGAGCATACGCCACTGAGTAAAGCAAACCCTGAGTGATTGCCTGCCCATACGTGGGGTCCCCGGAGGAGTCAAATTCACCAACACAGAATGTGCCACGAGGGCCCCAGGGTGGGGGCGGGAGGATGGAGAGTGGCGTTTAACAGGTATGCCCTCAGATTTGCAAGTTGAAAATATTATAGTTTTTGCAATGCGCTGAATGTGTCTGCCCCTCAATATTCCCCCTTTGAAATTCCAACCCCCAAGGGGATGGTGTTAGGAGGTGGGGCCTCTGGGAATTCATGAGGTCATGAGGGGGGAGCCCAAATCCCAGGGTTCATTTGAGACAGGGCTCTCAATTGCCTTCCTTCTACTGCGTGGGGAGAAAATGGGAAGTAGGCCGTCTGCAACTCAGGGGAGGGGGGCTCTCCAGGGCCCCAGCGCTCTGGCAGCGGAGTTTGGATGTGCGGCCTCTGGGACGGTGAGAAATTATTTGCTTGTTGGTTATAAGGCACCCAGTATGTGGTACTTGGTTACGGCAGCTGGACAGACTGAGACACGCCGACCGTGTTCTTGAGGGAAGGGGACAGCTCGCAGAGGGGACAGCAGGGCCGCCATGTGTCCCACCAGGGCTGCCACCCGCACGCCGCCAGCTGGCATCTGGCTTTCTGGTTTGAGTCAATCATGGGAGCTCCTTCTGGAAGGGGCGGCAACACCAGGTGGGGCACACAAATTCCCCACGTGAAACACACGTTTCCAACGTGGATCTGTGCTTCTCCATGAACCCACATGTCTTAAGTCACCCCCCCGGCCCCCTTGTCTGTACACCCCCTGCTCACCGTTGCTCCACATGTGCCCATCACATCTGCTCCTAACAGCTCCCACTGCAAGATCGACTGGAGCCCTTGCCCCCAACCCAGGATAGAGACCCACTCCTTGGTGCCCCTGGGGGATGCTGAGGTCTCTCTTGGGGGCCTGTCTGTTGCCTCGGCCCGTGTCGCTAATGGGGCGCTTAGGATCGAGGGATAGGAGGCCCGTCGGCCACATCGAGATGCCCCTGCCTCCGTGGCCGTCGCAGACGATATCACTGGTGCACCTGGCAGGACTGGGTCACCGTCACAGGGACACTTTCTTTGGTTTGAAATGGAAAGGTGACTGCATCATCCCCAAAAGTCTGTGTGGACGGGAGGCTTCTCTGACTCCCTCTCCATGTTCTTAAGTGTTTTTTCCCTTCTGTTTCTCCAAGTGGTCTTCTGCCCAAGGACTTGCACAAACGAGACAGCTATGGCAGCAGATGCGACCCTGCGGGGTGCAGGCACCTCTGGGTGCTGGGATGTGCTGCCCATACCCCGTTTCTCCCCGGGGACTCTCTGCACCCCCTGGGAGCTTCAGGGTGCCTTGAGGAGCATTTGGAAGGCAGGGTTCCTGCTCTACTGACTTTTCCGTCCCCACTGACTGGCCTTAATGGGCACATAATGCAGCTTAAATAATAATAATAATAATAATAATAATAATAATAATAATAATAATAAAGCCAGGGACACCTGAGTGGCTCAGTGGGTTAAGCATCCAACTCTTGATCTCAGCTCAGGTCTTGATTTCAGGGTCATAAGTTCCAACCCCAAACTGGGTCCCACACTGGGCATGGAGCCTACTTAAAAAAATGTTTTTAAATAAAAATTAAAAATAAATAAAAATAAATGAATTGGAAGACATCGAGGCCTCACACAAATGCTGATAACTCTCCAGACCTGATGCTTACTTTTTAGAATTTCCCACATCCATCACACTCCTATGAAGTTGGCAGACTCAACACCCTTCCCACTGCGTGCAACCCCACAATTTGCTTGCCCTGCCCCCAACGGACACTCCCCCTGCCAGCGCCCTCGTCCTCTTGGCTGGAAGCCTTGTTCTCCTGCTCAGAACATAGGAACTTATTCCAACCCAAAAGACAACAAAAAAAACCCTGAAAGTAGGCCCACTCCATACCAGGTGACCATTTCTCTGGAGTACTGTAAAGCTGACAATTGTAAATAATAACAAATTTTCCAAAAGATCTATTAAAAGCCAGTAATTTGTCATTCTGGACACTACCAAGATCGATACCACCTCAGAGAAGCTGACTTGAGACAGAAGGAACAGGCGGGGAGAGCTGAGGGCAGCCTGGGGCGGCGGGCATCCCCAAGGCCCAAGCCCGGGTGCGTGTTCTGCTGTCCCTCTTCCAGTGTGTGCTCTCCCGTGACACCCCCTGCCCAGCCCTCACTCTCAAGGGGCTGACGGGGAGGAAGCCCACCATCTGCAGCTGGACACGGCCTTGGACCCACTGCTCCCCCGGCCGGCCTGCCCCAGCCAGCCTGCCCAGGCCTCTGGCGGCACAAATTCACATCTCGAATCACACCCAAAAACAGTTGAAAATCATAGACGATTCGAGGTCTACCCTGTGAGCTGTTCTCGGTCTATTTTCCTGAACAAGGTTACATTCAAGGACACATTAAACAGATTCAGTAAATGACTTTGCTTTAATTACTGGCAAAACACAGGTACAGAAAGTTGCAGGATTTCTTATAACTCACGACGTCCACTCAGACTTGACTGGGAAGATTTTTTTTTTAAGATTTTATTTATTTATTCTTGAGAGACACAGATAGAGAGAGAGAGAGAGGCAGAGACACAGGCAGAGGAAGAAGCAGGCTCCAAGCAGGGAGCCTGATGTGGGACTCGATCCCGGGTCTCCAGGATCACACCCTGGGCTGAAGGTGGCGCTAAACCGCTGAGCTACCCGGGCTGTCCAACTGGGAAGATTTTTACTATGATTCTATGTGTGTGTGTGTGTGTGTGTGTGTGTGTGTGTGTGTCCTTGTGAGTTTGTATGTGTTTGTGTGTTTGGGCCTGTGTGTATATGTGTGCATATGTCTCTACACACGTGTATCTGTGTGTGCATGTGTGTCTCTGTGTGTATCTCTATATGTGCGTCTTGTGTCTCTGTGTGCATGTGCATGTGTTTCTGTGTGCCTGTGTGTGTCCCTGTGTGTCTCTGTGTGTCTGCATGCGTCTGTGTGTGTGTCTGTGTGCCCGTGTGTATATGTCTCTGCGTGCATGTGTCTGTGTGTTTGTGTGTCCCTGTGTATCTGTGTGTGTCTGCATATGTCTATGAGTGTGTCTGCCCATGTGTAGGTCTCTGCATGTGTATGCATGTGTGCATCTGCATGTGCCTGTGTGCCTGTATGTGCCCCTGTGTGTCTTCATGTGTGTGCATGTGTGCATATGTGCATCTGGATGTATGTGTGTGTTCTTGTTAATCTGTATGTGTTTGTGTGTCTCGGCCTATGTGTATATGTCTCTACATGTGTGTATCTCTGTGTGTGCATGTGTCTATGTGTGCATGTGTGTCCCTGTATGTCTGTGCCTGCATGTGTCTGTGTGTGTCTGTGTACCTGTATGTATGTGTCTCTGGGTGTGTGTGTGTCTGTGTGCCTGTGTGTGTTTGCATGTGTGTGTGTGCACATGTGCATGTGTCCAACTGCGTGTGTGTGTGTGAGAGAGAGAGAGAGAGAGACGGAGCCCTGAGCCTGAGTCCCATACCAATTGATCTGTCTCCCCTTCTCTGGTCTCAGACCCTGGCTTGCCCCTGTCCTGAGGCACCTGTCTCCACTCTGATTTCCATGGGCTTACTTCATTACTGTAAATCATCTGGTACACGATCAAACCTGATAAATTAAAGACCCAAAAATAAAAGCAGAGAAGTGGCTGGCTGGGTTCCTCCTGGTTGAATTACAATCAGCATAGATGAATAGATGACCCTGCATTGTTCCTATCATATATATAAAAAAAAAAAGGTGCTCTGGCCACTCAGAGGATTTTGCGTTAATCAGTAATATCCCTCGTTGCCTTTGTCTGGCCTGCCCGTGCACTGTCCTCCCCTCCATGTGCGTGTTTATCGTGCTCTCCCGAAAGCCCAGAAGCCCACAGGTCAGAGAACAGGGTTTTGATGGATTATGGGATTGTAACTGTCCCTGCCAGTTGACAGCTTTTATTGGCTGGGAGGATGAGCCTGTAAACCTTTATATAATTATTGTATTAAAGGCGCTGTGTCTCTGTGTTGCTGGCGCTTGTTCAGGGATCAATGTGAAGATAATTTCAAAAATGAATAGTAAGTATTGATCGTCCCACGGTGGAGCCTTATCAGTGGCTGAGGCCGGCAACTGCAGATTATAACTTCAATGTCATTTATGACGATATGATACGTATTGCCGAGGAGCAATTTAAACAAAGGGCTGATTTAATTCACAGTGGATTTTTGTAGTGTGATGGGTAATAAATCACAATCTATGTAATTTTTAGAAATGAACACATGTTGGCAGTAGTTCAGGGCAGTTCCTGAGAGATCTGGAAATGACCAGGGAGGGGGACATCCGCCGAGAGCCCCTTCTGAATGATTGGGCTTTGCTTGATTCTGGCATTCACATGACCTTGGGGTCCCTGCTGGCAGCTGCTGGTTAATTTTCTTCACTGAGGACACAGTTTAACTTTCTATCTGTCTGCCAATTACCTGACATTTCCAACTTATCACCTCCTATTTTTTAAATGATTGGAGGCACATCCACATTTTGACATTTTTTTAAAGCAAGTATTCATTTTGTTTGCTGCTGAGGCCTCTCTCTGTCACTCTGCTATAGGATTCCTTTTTTCTTAAAAAAAAAAAATTAGCACCAGTTTACATAACCACATAAAGACAAAACCCAGCCATATTTTGCTGCTGTCTCTCACACATCCTTGGTTGGGTGGATCGTGTGCCATTAGCCCAGGGCGGTTGCTGGGATCGTACAGGCGGCCTCTCCGGGAAATCATACTTAGCAGTGCTTGTTTGAAGAGGGTTTTACTCTTTAAAAACAAATCTTTGTAAAGCAAATCATTAAGGAATATTGGAACAACATGAACGGATTGATTCAGCCTCAGCCTTCTGAAAATGCAAAACTTGGAAGAACTAGCCAGGAATTATAATCCGCTGATTTTTGTTGTTATAATACTAAGGACTAAGGACATACTTCACCCCCACCACTGCCCCCCCACCTTGAGGAAGGGACTCTAGGTATTTCAAGGCTGTGGGGTGCAAATCCCTGGGAAGGAAGAATAAAGGAGTAGAGAGTGGAGACAGGGTCCAAGAGGGCCTGCAGGAGGGAGGGTGCGCCTGGATCCACATTGCGGATGCCTGAGGAGCCTGGGGCGGTGCAAGAGCCCATGCATCTGTACCCTTGGGCCCGGACTGCACCCGTGCGTCTGTCCCTGAGAGCGAGGACCCAGGGCACGAGGTTATCACATGTCCCAGGCCATCTTCTAGCCCCGAGGATGAGGACAAGCTCCAGGGAATGGATTTGTCGGCTGGTAGATCTGTGGCTGTGCCCACCCCCAGCTGGCAGCTCCCATCTACAGCCCCCTGCCCCAGCCCCGGGGCTCCTGGGCCTCTGTATTCATGGCCTTAAATCCCCTCTCCTGTAAATGCTGCCCCGAAGCCCTAAACTTTCCCTTCTCACATGAGCACCTGGTGAAAGCCTTGTTTTACATCATTTATATGGATATTGGTTTGTAAGGACTGAGCGGGCAAGCCTGCTATAGGCATCCACTCCACGTTCAAACCCCCTGCCGGGCGCTATTCATCGCACAGATACCACCTCCCTCCCACGCTGTCTACCTGGGTCTGGCAAAGCTGCCCTCCTCCTTTTCTTCTTACCTCGCCAGGGTAGTCTCTTCTTTCCTCTGGAATCTCCTGAACTCTATTCACTAACGGAATTCCATGGAAGGACCTGGAGGGGTTCCGGGCAGTGTTAGGGATTGCTTGTCCTCATGCCTGTGATGTATGGTCCCCCGTCCCCGAGGGCCTCACCTGGGCCATGCCCCGCTCCTGCTGAGGGATGTCCCCGCCCCAGGGCCCTGCAGTCCTGTCCTGAGCCCTGTGGCCCCAGGACGCTCCCTTCTGTAGGGCACCTGCAGCTCTGCAGCTACCCCACCCTCACCCCCAGGATCTCTGCCAGTCAAGGCTGCTCTCCCTTCACGATAAACCTCACATCCTCCAGCGTTGATTTTTGATTTACAGTATAGAGTTTGGCTTTTTATCATAAGAAATGTTGAAATAAATTTACTTGGACAGACATTTATTGAGTCCCTGCTGCATGCCGGGCAAGACGCTGACTCCCCGAGCTGCAGAGGCAAGATGCAGCCGGGCTTCCAGGAGCCGCTGGCACAGAAGGTGGGAGATGCCTGCTGGTGGCACGTGAAGACAGGGTGGGGAACCCTGGTCCCAGGGCTGCCCCCAGGGAGCCTGGAGGGCCGACCTCACCAAACAGCCAGAAAACCACGGGGACGACTTTTAGGGCCAAGGGTTACTCTCAATCCCGTGGTTTCTGTGTTCTATTGTTCTGATGCATTATCCATTCAACAGCTTCGTGAGCCATCATTTTGGAAAGTTATACCAATAAAATACTATAGTCTTTAAATTTTCCCCAATTTTCGGCCTCATTACCTCTTGTAATAAGGATACAGTTACATTTGCAGCCTGTACTGTACTTAAGAGCCAATGCACAGTTAATGAGGAACACGTCTTTGGAATCACAACATTTCTAATGTTTTCTGGTGTTTCATTTCTAATAGTAACAGGAGTGGGAGGGTAACTAACTGACTTTTCAACCTGTGTGCTGTATTCTCTCTCTACAATTTGAGATGTAAATTCTGTGAAAAGACCTTGCTGTCGTGTCTTCTGTGCACGCAGCTCGCTTTCGCCCGCCTGGGTGTCACGATGTTTTCATAAGCTGGTCCTGGGGGAGCATGCCGCCTGAGACACATGACCTAAAGCCTTGAAGTGATTTTAACAATTGTAATAATTAAATCTTAAAGCATGACCGAAAAAAAAAAAAGAAAAAAAAGTCTAACTCTTTGATATGATTAGCTTGTTTCATAATAATCATATTTTTTTGCGTCCTACTTTATGGCTTTCACATTGTGCTCTCTCTTATCTTTGCACTAAGAGTGTGAAAGAAGCCTCATTATTCTACTGTTTTCCCTTAAGAGCAAATCCTTAACAATGGGATTGGTCCCCCTTTATCAGGCTCTTCTAAATTTAAGCCAGACACCGTGGCAGCGATCTCACAGCCCACCCCATAGCTGTGTCCGTCACCTCCGGGGGAGCAGGCATCATGACCCAGGCTGCACCGATGTGGCATGTGCAGGGGACGGCCAGGCTGAATCCAAAGTCGGTGTTTCAAAAAAAAGCAAAGCCTCCAAAAGGCATAGTTCTTCCTCTAGGTGGTCAGAGTCTAAACACTTGTAGAAACGTAGGAATTTATCTGATCTTTTGAGATCTTGAGCAGAGGGGATTTCATTCTATCTCCTCGTGATCCCCTCTGAAAACATCAGTGCTCCTGGTCAGGGGAAAAAGAACCACAGAGTTTAACCTCATATTTGAGTGAGTAGATTAAATGCAGACCCTCCAAAGTCCCATCTGGGTCTCATCGATGATCCTCAGGACCACTGGTCCCGCTCACTGATCCCACAAAGTCGTAGGTACCTGACCTCAGCCTGAGCTCTGTCCTCCCCCAGCCTCTGAAGCTGGACCTGCCCCGAGCCTGCGCTGGCACATGCCCACCCCTGAGAGACCACAAGGCAAAGATGAAACACTCCCGGAGCCACCCTGCCCTCCTGCCAGCCCTACCCCCCTGCCAGCCCTGCCCCCCTCCCTGCCCTGGCCCCTACACCCCCGGCCTGGGGGTCCTCCTTCCAAGACAAGCCCCTGGGCCTGACCCTAGACACGTGGGCTCTCCTAGCCAGAGCAGCCTCCCTGCTGCAGACCCACTTGCCATGGCCTTTCATTGCCCTGATCCTTGGCTCCCCTGCAGTCATTCCTCTAAATACAGTCTCTCCTGGCCAGGCTTGCATTGGTTTTTATTGGAAACGCTGATCTTTATCAATAGAAAAGTGTAGCTCAACTAATGCACCATCCATGAAGCAAATCGCTTCTTCTGCTGGTTAAGTTGCCCCAGTTCTGCTTGCGTGGCCTCCATGTACACAGGTGCCCACCGCTCCTCTCTTCCAAAGCTTCTACTAAGCATTAATTTAGTCATTTTGGAAGATTTAGAAACAATTATTTTAGATGGAACAGATTTTATACATGGCAAGGTAATAAAGCAGGTGGTTATGAAGCCCTGTGCTATAAGCTCTACACAATTAAATAAACTGCCATAACCGTGTTCTCTCTAACGGTTCACCAGGGTGGATTTGGGGAACAATGAGGAGTGACTAACCTAGAGAATAGAGGCTGAATGCACGTTATCAGACAAATGACACTGTCCGGCCACTACCTAAACCCGAAATGAAATGCCCCGCGTATATGTGACCATGCACGCGTGCGGTTCCTGCTCATTTGTGTTAGTGGAAGGGGTCAGAGATGCGGATAAATCAATGTATCCGACTATTCTAAAATAATTACTATTGATCTATGGAAGACTGGAATTCTTGCCTTTATATTTGAATATCGATATATATGACACCCCAGAAATCCAGAGTCTTTGAAGCAAAGTGATGATGACACCTTCTAAAAATACCCATCAGCAGCGTACTTGCAAAACCCTTGATTTCTGAATCCTTGCTCACCTACCGTCTCTCCTCCCCCACCCAGCAGAACGGACCACCTTCTAGTATGTGCTGGAAATTTGTAGGTCACCTTTCCTGCTAGAAAAACAGGGCTCATTCAAACAGGTCAGTTTGAGGGGGACCTGTTTGCACAGGTGCGTCCAGGGAGGTGGGAAGGCAAGGGACAGCTCATCATGGGCTAATGGGAATAGGTGCTGTCTTCTCTGCAAAGCTGTGAAGCCAAGTAAGGGAAGAACTCACAGGACCCGCGTGGAGTGATGGGGAGAAGGTCAGCCCTCAAGGACTGTGCTCTCACTGAAGGGGCTGCCTTGTTGCCCCCAAGAGGCAGCCAAGGGTTAAATACCCTGACTCTACCCTCCTTGCTCCTAGTGTCCCCATCTGCTCAGTGGCAGGGACGGACACACTGAGTGCACAGATGAAGCCCATCTGGCCAGCCTCTCTGGGCGAGACAGGTGAGTAGGCATCGAGAGCGACCCTGAACATCTAGGGAAAGGAAGGTAGCTGGGTATGGATTACCCACAGGTAAATTTTAGGACTTCAGAGACAAAGCAATGGCAGGATCCCAAGGTGTAAGTGCTTACAACCAAACAAAGGAGAGCTCGGCATGTGCATGTCCACCTGATGCAAGGATGGGGGACTGCACAGGGGCCATGCACATGGAGCTGACTGTCATCACATAAGAGACCAGGGACAAACCAATGGAGAAGGTAGACTTTAGCAGGGACAGAACAAGTGTGTTTCCAACATGTCGATGGGACACTCAGGCCAGCACAGTGATGGCAACTAGGAAACTGCATGGGTGGCAAGCTTATGGAGACCCATGGAACAACACTGGTGGGCAAGAAGGGAGCTCCAAGTCTCATTCAGGCAAAAGGATGGTTTCTCCCTTTAGGGATGAGGTAACGGGAAGGTTTCCAGGTGAGTAAAGCTGGAAGCTCTAGTTACCAAGAGACTCAAGTGGCAGAGGAGAGAAGGATGCCAGACCTGGTGAAGCCACAGCCTTAGGAGACTTTCCAGAAGAGAGTGCAGGGTCGAGGATCAATCAGAAATGGATTTCAGGGAGGTGGGGGATGCAGAAGGGACAGTATTAACTAGGAACAGGGGAGAAGAATCCAGTGAGGAACACTTTTGAGGGAAATATACATGAGTTTCAATTTTTATTTTTTGTTTGTGATTATAGAGTTAACACACATTTATGCACTCTGCAATATATAGCAAAGCACAAACAAGAAGTTTTTTAAAAAATGACCATAAATGACTAAAACCATAGCTTCTAAAAGATAACCACTGGTTTGTTTTTTTTTTACTATTTCTAATACGTTCACTGGATATTAAATGTTATGTATTTGTTTGTTCCATCATTTTCTATGTAAGAATCGTATAACACAATACTTGATACCTAAAAGGTACCAAGCAACATTTGTGGTATAAATAAATTTCCTTCACAGAAATGTAGATAATGTATAACTTTAGATTATATATAAGTTTAGATTATATATAAAACATAAATTGTGCAGAGGCAGTTTATTTATATGATCTAAATATATGTGAATATATACTAAATCATAACATGAAAGCGTCGTATATTTTTTCCATGCCAGTTAATGTTCTCCTGTATATTCATTTAATATCCTATAATATTGCACAATATGCATTTACCATAATTGTTAACGATTCTTCAGTCTTGCAGATTTTAAATGATCTGTAATCGTCATCATTATAGATGGGGTAAATATATTATAGAGAAACTTTGGCTCATCCATGATGTTTTGTGCAGTAGAAATGAAAATCCGGGGACCTGTGGAGCTTGAGCGTGACAGTGCAGATGGACTCGAGTCATGGGCAGTACAAACTGTTGAAATACTAAAGCTGCGTTTCCTATCCCTTGTCTTCCCATCTCTCTCTTTCTTTTCTAGAAGAGAGCTCAGAGGAGCCCGGAAAATGGCTGAGTCTCTGGACTGAGGCCTGTGGATAAAGAGAGGAGAGTGCTCCCTGCCATGGTGGAAGGAGCATGCAGCGCAGAGGAAGAGGCAGAGAGGGCATTTCCACGGGTGACGGGAAAGCCATAAAACATGACCTGTCACTGCCTGCTCCCTGAAAATGTTAAACTGTTTTGCCTCCCTTCCCCCTTGGTTCAAGGCCTGGGCTGGAGGTCCTGCCTTGGGGTCCTGGGCCATCGGCTCTGGCTGGAGGCAGAGCAGGGGTGAGGCTGCCGGGTGAGAGAGGGGACTCCAGGCTGGAACCAGAGCAGCAGCAGGGAAGAACCAGACAGACAGAAGCCAACAAGCAAAGGCCGTTCGATGGAGTGTTTGCAGGCTTAGAATATTCACCTATGAGATATCTTCCCCCTAAGGCATTTTCCAAAACTAGTAGGTGCATTGCTCCCAAAGACGGAGCTTCGGGGACAGGTGGGTGCTACACTCCGCTCTTCCCTGACATGCTCTCACCGCAGTCCGGAGCAGGGGTGGGCGGCCTCCTGCCCTCGGGCACCGCGGCCCACGGGGTGGGTGGGGAGGGGCTTGGGAAGCCAGGTGGGCACACGTCACCTGGGAAGGTATGGACAGAAGTCCCGACCGCATACCCTCTCGCCCATCTGTTTAAATCTCAAGTGAGGCGCGCGCTTGCTCACCACAGCTCTAAAAACAGTATTTTCTGCTGCCAGGACTTGAATGAGCTAATTGTGTTTTAAATAGTTCACCTTACAAAGAATTTTCTCTCTTTATGTGAAAAGGGCTGTGATTTATTAATTTTCCTTCCTATTATTTGCTATAGACTTTCCCCAGCATCTTCTTCATAAATCACCCATCTATTGAAATGCATCCTGAAATCACGATGCAATTAGTGTAGGTTGTGGGACATACGTGAAATAAAACAAGCGCATTTGAAATATCTCAGCAGCCCCTTTTCAGGAGGCGATGCAGGGACCCCTCTCACCGAGGCTGCAGGACGGCATCTCTCATCCTGGCAGACAATCCAACATGAAAGGCTGACGTGCGGGGCAGCAGGCATTTCTGGGAGATGCTACAAAGAACTAAATTAGTAAAGGAAACTTAATTATCTTGCCTCTAGGCTTCCTCTGGTCAGTATCCCGATTGAACAGAGACAAAACTCAGCGTTTTTATAAATGTACTGCTCCAGACTCAGAATGATTCTTTTCTTAACCATCTATCGAGAAACATCCTGGCCATTTTTTTTTCCTTTTCTTTAGATTTAGAAAGAGTATCACACCACATTCCTTCTTTTAAAGCAGCCAATTTTGACTTTTTTCCCCTAACTTAAAAAACTGGAACAAAGAAACTTTGTAAAGAAATAAATTATATAGCCTGGGCCACTCACTTAGATACATAACAAAATACTGCCGAAGGCGCTGAGATGCAGGATTCCTGCGCAAGTGTAGACAGGAGAGACGGGAGAGAGGAGAGAGACGGGAGAGACCAGAGAGATGGGAGAGATGGGGAAGACAGGAGAGACGAGAGAGAACATTTCTCAGCCCCAGTGTATAAATCGTATGTACCAAGGGACAGAAAATGGGTTTAAAGTCATTTTGGGAAAACATACATTCATGACAAAAGATATTTAAAGAGGAAGAAGCTCCTCCTTTCTCTGAGATTATAAATCTTTTATAGTGTTTTCAAACTGTTTCAAACCTCACTTCCATGGGAGAAGAAATCCAGCACAATTTACCCTTTCCTTCTTTTTGCTCTGATTTTCCCTATTCTTTGCTCCACTTTGTGGTAGAATCTTTTGATTTTTAACCATGTGACTTATATGCTGGGAAAAAGCAAAGTTGATTTGTTGGGAAATTATCTACAGCTGACTCTTTCTTTCCACTTAATTTGGGCCACGTATTCACAGGAACCAGGGGACGCGGGGAAGGTTGGGAGTAGTTTTATGTCGGAGGGGTCGGTGGTGAGCAGTGGTGGGTCAGGAAGGAGCCAAGGAACTGGGTCCCAGCTCAGAAACACTGGGGACTCTGCTCCTGCAGGTTGTGCTCTGAGCTGTGGAGGCAGGATGGCAGGCTTTCATGCTCTTGCCATTTCCAGTCAAATGCATGATTTTTGACTCTTCAGTTATGACAGACACCATGGCAGGTGATGTGAGGAGAGCCAGTGACAACAGGGCCTGGTAAGGATAGCAAGCCACGCTTGGAGAACATGTCGACTTCTTAATTAGCCAGCCTAATGATGGAAGGGCGGCGATATGGATTGATGAATTGATTCCTTAAGAAGAAAGTATTAGTTTCAATGGCTGGAAGGATGTTTATTAGGAAGACCGCGGCCAACCCTCTTTGTCTGTCCTTTTTGAGCTTGATGTGGCTTCTGGAAGCTGATAATTCAAGTGTTGTGTGTCATCCATTTGAGACAGTGGGAGGGGGTGGCACACAAAGTTAGCAGGACCTGGGGTAAGATTTCTGTGTTTTGTTGTACTCTGAAGATCAGGACACACCTTGAGGCAAAAATAATAATAATAATATTCATGACCATGAAAGTCAAAATAGAAAAATATACAGCACAGGGTTTTTTACTGGTACACATTGAGCCACTATCCATGCATGGCTTTGTGTGGAGCACCGGTTCAGCATCCACCAAAGTCCGGCGTGGACAGACGGATGCACACCGTTGTCGTAGTTTCCAGACTCATTGTCCACCTGACTTGGTGCCCCGTGAGCTGCTGTGTAGATGTTTCTGTATTTTTCACGCACAAACCACATGCGTACACAGATACATATGCCAATCCCGAATACAGCTTGGTTGATCTTCAAACGTAGTATTTATCTGTCTGCAGACCTAACTATGTGCTTGCCATATCATTACTAGCTCAGGGGGAATCATTCAAACCAATGCAATTTACTCAATATTGGTCAGTTTGACTCCTGACCCTGGTCCCTCGGCAGCGTATCCTTGGCAACCTCACCGTGTGTAAAGTCAGGATGCACTCATTGGTCTCATCTGTGACAGCTTGCTAAAGGCTGCTCAACACAGCCTGGGCTTTTCACGGAAAATTAGAAATCCAATAATATACTATATTCTGATCAGATTGGTATTTACACCAGGAAAGCTGCCATCGTGGGGGTGCTTTCCAGACGCTGTGTAGGAGCTGCAGAACCTTTGGTTAATTCCTTGCCTGTACTGTGTGAGGGGAGTTATTTCCTTTGTTGTGTTGTTTTGAGGGGAGGGGAGGGAGTTAGAGAATGTTTTATCACCTGTTTGTAAGATCAGGGCATCAGAAACATCCACGCTGATACGGATATTGACAGAACGAACCAGGCAATTCCATGGAAAGGACCTCTCAGAAAATAGAGGATGTTTTTATTTTTGTGTGTGTGTGTTTTAAACCAGCTTAATTATAGAGAAGGGAGGTGATGTGTATTATAGCTGAGAAACTGCAGAAGTAGGCAATCGTACACCCAGTATGCAACGCCTAGACTGACAAGAAAATTCTGAAAATACCTTGTCCATAGAGGCTTTTGTTGCAGATCACAACTCCAGCTCACTGTGGTCAGTGTGTAGCTGTAACACATTTCCCAAAACACCATAGTGAGATCAGAGGAGCTGAATGATTATAACACACACACTTTGAGCTGCATTTACAGAAAATGGCTCATGGTCTTACCCGTGGCCCCCAAATTTCATGCTGGAGAGACCTCACTCAACTGCCATTGAAACACTGTTGTCATTTTATGCTCTTATTTCCTTTTTTAAGGATTTATTAATAGCAATGTTCATTTCCATATAAAGCAAACCACCACTGAAGACAATCAGTAGGGTCCTGATTAACAAAGTGGGGCGTCGTTCTATGTGCAGAAGCAGTTCGTGGCTCCCAGACGGTGGCTTGTCTCAAGAAAAGAAGTTCAAAAGTAAGGAGACAGTCCTGTGGGGGAGGAGGGGGGGCTCTTCTCCACGTGCCAAGAGCACATTCATACTCAACTTTTCCAGAGAAAAGACTTCTAAACTCTCCCCAAAGGGAGGAAATGTTCCCTGCCCGAGACCTGCAAGTATGATGACCAAAGGGACGCCGTGATGCAAGGACCCTGATGTCAAGGAAGGTGGTTTGGGGGGATTTGTCTTGTGTTTAGAAAACCTAGTTCCTATTTAATTGTTGTGAAACCCCCTTATTTTGATTCTCTGCTGAGGGGCAGACAAGTCTTCTGTGGGTTGGACTGGGGTACACACTTTTGAGTCAGGCCTGACATAAAACGTCAGGAATATGAAGTCAGGAGATCCTCATTTGGCCTAAATCCTGAACACTTAAATGTGCCCCCAGATCCACAAGCTGACTTTTATATTTGTCACTTGCACATCTTGCTGCTTCGCGTGTCTGTATTCTGCTTCCTCATGGGCCCTCGTCCTGCCCACTCCCAGCAGCACAAAGCACAGAAATAAAGCGTGGATGCTCCGCGTGGGCTAGTATCCCCCAGGGCTCTCCTGCCAGATGGCCAGTGTGGCTCACCCTGGGGCAGGGCCTGGCTCTACCTTTGGGGGTCTCTGCCTGGGGGTTCACACCCTCCGGGGCTCTATGGCCCTCATCCTGCCCCCACTCCTGTCCCGGCCACAGCCTGGGTTTCTTCCTGTAGAGGAGCTGCCCCCTGTGCCAGGGAATGTCATCCCTGCCCCGACCCTGGTCCCCTGCATTTTCCGAGCGGAGCCCCGGAATCGCATCCTGGGAGGTCTGTCCTGACCCCGGATCCTCCCAGGCCTCCCACCCACGCCCATACTATGCTTCCTGTTGACATTGGTGCCAACGCTGTGCTTTGTCTCTGGAAGATACCCCAGTGAGACCCTGTGCACCTGTGCTCTTGCAATGGACTAAAGCAGTGCATCCTCCACTGCGGGGCCTTGCACCCAGAACACGCCACAACATGACCCTCCAAAGGCCTGCAGGTCAAGGGCTCGGATGGATATCGTTTCTGTTCCTTCGCTGTCCCTCTCCTGACTCCCTGATGCAGCTTCCCCTCAGGAATGGTTTCTGTCCTGGAAGAAGCCAACCCAGCCGTCGCACCTGCCAACATGCTCCTCAGAGTGGTTCTCGGGCCATGCTGTCTGTGTTCTCGCTCCTTGTTGAAGGCGTTGTCCTCTGCGTTTCTGAGTTCAACCTCCTGAGCCAGAAGGCGATCACGTGGGGGCTTGTGTGAGGTGGGGTCCCCTGGCTGCCCCTGGTTTGGGGACACAGGCCTCGGGTCACTCGGGGCAGCACAGTCATGAGGGCTGGCCCTGGGGAGAGGCAGTGACTGCACCTACCTGCCCGGGGCCGGAGGGTGACCAACGTTTCCCTTAAAGTCTTGACTCATTTTATAAACCCAGTCATTACCTGTTTTACGATGAATCTAAAGCACATATGTAACCTACATACAATATGATATGACAGGTAAATTCTAGGATACACACATTGTATAAAATGATAACTTTTCCAACAAAAATGACCCTATGTACGAATAGTCTGTTACACCTCTGTTTCCCTAGGAGCACTGTTTTTTCAGCCATGCATTATCACTGTGATCAGGATTCAGTAAGAAAACAAGTAGGTTTAGGAACTTCTACTTTAAATAAGACCGTGAGTTACAGTGAAAACAGTGAAGACAACCCGCGTCTTGCCCTTGAGTTGCTGATACTTTTACTGCAAATAACCTTACCCTTCCTTTATTTTATTTTATACATTCCTCTCAATTGTTCTGAGAATAAAAAACAATCTCAAAAAACTTATGTTTTTCATAAATTTCTGTGGTTGAAACAAATTTCACGCTTAAAAAATCCACTATATGTTTTTGGAATAATCAAGTTGCTTTGAAAGCTGAGCCTTTCAGCTACGGATCCACGAAGTGACAGGTGTCCTGTTCTATCCTTCCTACAAGGCAGCCACAAAAGAAAAAAAAAAAAACACACACACAGTATTCCCTAAAATTACAGAAATTCCCTGTAAAATCAAACAAGCGTGGATCATAAACAAATTCCTATGCACACAAATACTTGCTTGGAGAGGGTGTGGGATCCATTTATTTATGAAAGAAAATGGCCTCGACCCTGAGCCCGACCCTGGACCCGCTGTCATCACCGCGTCCCTGGTCACGGAAGCTCGGTGAAAGCTACGTTGCTGGAAAACTAGTGGTAGGATTTGTAGCGTGTTACATCAGAGAAGGACTTTATAAATCTCCTGGTGCTGGCGTGGGCATGAAGACTTTGGGTACGTGACCTCTGATACCAGCATTGATCAGAACTCTCAATTTCAGGCAGTAAAACGCGGAGCTGTGCCGGGACCCTCCGTCAGTCCCACCTTGCTCCTGAGAACGAGGCAGCGCCCCGCTCTCCTGGCTGCGGTCACGCCTCTGTACCACCGTGGCTCCGAGGCGGCTGTATCGCGGCGGACACCCCGCTTCATTTTCTGAAGAGCAGTAACAGAAACCACAGGGACATTTGTGTTCGGCTTGAAACTTAGGGAGAAAAGCAGGATATTCGAGAGGACTAAACTCCGCGCAGTTGCAGGCGGGGAGGTTTTATTGTGGATGGAGGATGCAGGCCATGCATCTTCATTCCAGACCTAGTGTGCCCATCACCCTGCAGTGGGAGGCCCCTCCCTGTCCTCACACAAAGCAGCCTGTTATAGACTCAGTGTTACTCATATGGGAACCTGTGCAAGGATCTGAAGATGACACCCAGGTGATGCCACAACATCTGTGCGTGGATTTCACTGTATCTTCTTGATAACCTTATCAAGCACCTGGTTAGGACACATTTCTTGAGATTTGCAAACCTACTGGTTTGCTCGGTACACAATCTGATGACAACCTCATTCCTTAAGATCTTACTTATTAAAAACAAAAGAAAGAGAAATTCTTGATCCTTTCCCATGAGTTCAAATTAACAAAACTGGAAGAATTGTGTATTCAACACTCATAAATCATTGAATATTTGCATTTTATCCAACTGATTTCTAGACCTCTGATCTAAGAAACATTAAAATCTATGTTTTTATGTAGCTGAACTTGGTGAGCTGTTTATCAGTCTCAGCTAGATTTTTTTCATCGATGGCAAAATTACATGTAATGGTCATTGGGGTATCATAACCCATCTCTGTGTTATGTGTTTTTTTTCCTAATACAGAATATTAGAATAGAAATTCTATAGCTGTTAAACACATTTCATCTGTATTTATGACTGGACAGGGTTTGAATTAATTGGATCTTTTATAAGTTTTTCTAAAAGTAGATGCACAGGTAGAGATACATAATTTTTATGTCACACAGAGTTGAAAGCAAGCCTGAAAATCTACAACGACACAATTATTTTTGTATTGTTTTGGCTAAAAAGAAATACCAACAGGGTGCTGGCTCAGTTGATTCTTTGTTCAGTACTGTCCAAATGAATTCACAATAAAATAAGATTGCCTTTAACAATTCTAACTTGTCTAAGAAGATTGAACTGGGGAGATTACCTTTTCATCACACATGCACATTCTCTCCGTCGGCCACCCAGACACACACACAAAAACAAACTTGTAATGAGCGGGCACTTTGTCAAGCGCTCTCTCCATCCTTCATTAAATGACAGAAGATTGCTCTTTGCCGGATTGTCAATGCTGCCTGCCCTCCCAGAGCCCATTTGTTTTACATGCGAGCACCCGATATTGCAGGGATTTGCAGATTTTAAGTGACAAATTGTGCCCAAGTTTGCGTTGCTCTCAGAGTTGCATCCTGTCCAGCTCGCATGGGTTTGGTTTTGTGTGGCTTTTAAGGAGAGGGGATCGTCCACAGGAGAAGGCGCACACCTGCTGTTTCCAGCAGGCACCGCGGATTTTATAGTACCATTTCTCCACGTCATCCTTCTCCTCTCAAAGAGCATATTTTAAAGGCTCTTTGCCCCCCAAACAATCCCTATGCAAGGTGTAATATATGTGGCTAGTTTAGACTAAAAGCACAAACAAAATGGGAAATGTGTTCTTTCATTGCATTCCTTCTGTTCTTCATTAAATCTTATTGAATTTGTCATCTTTTTTAATTGCACTTCCCAATAATGGTGCTAAAAGGATTTTTTTTTTTTTTTTAATGAGTTAAAAACTTGGCAGTTTGGCCCCTTCTCAGAGAACAACTCTTCTGGAGCTTTCCAGAGAAGGGAGAACTTGGAAACAACAGCAACAGTGTAGCTCAGAGAGGGCAACACTGGGATGTGCGGGGTGGGAATCAATGTGGGTTATTGAGCTATGCTGCTGCAGAACACGGAGGGCATAATGTATGGGACGAGGCTCGCGTGAGCAGTCATTATTTATTCATACCGAAAGATTAACCGCACAACGTAATTGTTGAAATCCTATCGCTGAGGTGGATGAATGGGTGCGACGTCCAGTTTACTTGGGGCTTTACATGGAGAGGAGACGATAGCTCTCAGTAGAGACCGAGTGGGGCTCCTGCAACATTTACTTTAGGTTCTGAATCTCCCCCACAAACAACAAATGGAGATGAGGTTCGGGACCGCGCCTGCGGGGGACTCTGTCCTTTCACGCCATTTACATAGCAGAGAATCATTAATTTCTAATTCGCCTATTATTCAGTCTCTTTAGTATGCTGTGCCGATGCCCCGGCCAGTGAAATAAATGTGGTTTCCACGTGGCTTTAGCGACCTACCATTTGATGATTTGGGGGCCGGGGCGGGGGCGCCGGGGAGGAGGATGCTTTTTTTTTTTTTTTTCTACCTTAACAGACTACTTTCTATGTAGAGTGAGCTTAAGGCTCTTGTTTAGATATGATTTACGATGCTACATTAACCCTTCGTTGACCTAGAAATGCCCTAATATTAAAACAGTTTGACACATAGAAAATCAAAAGCCCTTTTATTGAAAGTGCTATTGTCCGCATCATAAGTTTCCTCGATGTGATGCCCCAGCCACACCATCAATTTCCTACCACTATTGAGCACTGTATTGAAAAACTAATGGACAGAATCCTTTGTCATTTCTGTCCCAGTAACCAGCAAATAGCTCAGAGAACGTCTCTGCCTTCACATCACTTTAGGCATTTCTAAATGACACATTCAAGATAACACGTTAGCATTTCAGGAAGACAGACTTCCCGGGGGTCGCGGGGTTGCACCACGGGGCCTCTGTGTCAGTCCCACGCGTGACAAGCTGCGACCCGGCTCTTCTTCCTTCCCGCCGCGGAGCTCGCTTACGTGCGTGGCAAGCTGGTTGCATCCTTACGGAGTGTTTAGCTGCCTTCTGTGCGCAACGTCTCTTGAGCCTGCGCACGAATATTTTTAGAAACTAATGTGATTTTTTTTTCCTTTTCCCTCCGTTTCCTTTTAACTTTTCGAGTCCAACGCCTTAACCGCTTGGCCATCACAGCCGCATCCTTTTAACTTCTAAATGTGGATAGAAATCCACATATTTCAATAACTCTGACATGTTTATAGAAATCTCATGTTTGGCTAGAATGGATTTTTGATGAATGTCTTACCACCAGAACACCCTACAAGACCGACTCTGAAAGGAACTGTACGGGAGGAGGCACCTACAGAAGAGGTGTCTTCAGAAGCCTTGGCACATGTGAGATTATGCTTTGGCACTATCACGCTGTTCATAGGGGTTCAATAGAGAGAGAAGAATACATATATGTGCGCACAGGTGTATGAACTTACAGGTGAGCAAGTGGAAATAACACTACGTCAGATGCTGATGCCCAGACAGAGCCACCAGGACGTGATGCTCGGGATGAAGTCTTTGCAGGCGCGGGCCCAGAGAACACAGCCGTGGGATCTGACCACTGCATCTGGTCGAGGCTGCAACACCTGTGCCATGGTGACCACACCACCTGCTGCCCTCAGGGGGCCAGCATGTCCCCAACTTTGCCTTCTGGACCAGAATGCTTCTGTGATGTCCCTTCAATGGCATTAAAGGTCCTCTGAACTTGAGTGGAGGAGGACATTTCCTCGCCACCTATGCTCCCGGCACCGTGTCCTCAATGCTCACCCTCTGCTTTGTCTGCTGCCGATAACCTGACCTTCGTTTGCCAGTTGGTCAACAAGGCAGGACTCTTTTTAGTGCCTTTAATACACGAGAACATCCACCAACTTTAGAATAATTACTGTCTCTTGGGAGAGAGTGTGGGGTTTCTGGGGCAGAGGTGGCTCACATAGATCTGTGACATCCTACCTCACGTGAAAACTATGTGAATATGGAAAGTGTGCACTTGTTGATGGCTAGGATTCACTTGGGAGGTCCACTACTAATTCCCTGTTCTTAAAATATTAAAGTAACAGTGGCTTCCTGAGCCCCTCTCCTCCCCCTGGCCCACTCTGCACCCAGACCCTCAGGAAAGGGGCCCCCAGGGCCCAAGTGGAATTTTAACTAAACATATTTGAATTTTAACTAAACTAAAACTAGGTACACGGTGACTACTACATTATTGCCTTTCCTTTTCTGTTGGCCTAAATTTTTCCACAATAGTAAAAACAGATTTTTTTTTTAGATTTCAAAAGGGAACTCTTAAGATTTTCAAGGCATCTTTCAAATGCAGACAAGCACCATGGCACACACATCAGGGATAACGTGGGGTCCAGGCACACATCAGGAATAATGTGGGGTCGGGCACCTGTCCTAGCCTGTGGAGCCTACTGCAAGGAGCCCTGCATACTTCACTGGGGCCACCAGCACAACTGGGCCACCGCAGGCAGGAGCACCCTGGTGGCATGTTCCCTGACTCAGGTTCTCAGCTGTGCCAGCCCTTGTGTCCTGGTCTTTCTGAATTTTCCCCGAGGCTGAGGCTGGGGCTGCGTGGCTCCCGGAAGCAGTTGAGAGCCAGGACGATCAAAGATAGAGGTTTCTTGATGCCCTTGCTGCCCAGTAGGATGCCGGCCTGAGATGCAGGCAGGAGCAAGGTTCTCACAACTTGGTGGGTGGCAGGTGCACTGGCTCTGCGCAGAGCAGGACGTCAGGGGAGGAGGGATGGTCCCTGAGACCAGGGGCACCCACTGGAGACAGATCATGTGCACACAGATGAGTAGTAGGTTTAATGAACATTAAGTAAACAGTTGACAAAAAATGCACTGTCGATAGGTCAAAGTCCAGAGGACAGCACAACATCATAAGCTAGGAGGCCTGGGTTGGCCGAGGAGCCTGCGTGAGGGCGGTGCCCCAGGAGCTTGTGCCACCAGTGGTGAGCCCATGGGGCAGGCCAGCCTCCTCTCTTCCCAGCCACGGGCAGACAGGCCTGCTCTATCTGCTGGGTCAGGTATAATATGCAAATGTTCAGGGTGAAAGAGCACTTTAAGACCTCAGGCATGAAATTTAAAATTGAATCCTGTCAAATCATAGGAACTCAAGTGTAATTCTTATTGTGTAGATGACAGCGAGCTAATTAGTAATACTGGAGAGAGGTGCCCTTCACCTTTGGGGTCACAAGCCAGTGTTCTACCCCTTGTTTATTAGCTTAACACAAAGGGTCATTATGGTAATCCCACCCTCCCCAGGCATTCATTTCTGCCCCTCTCTTTCTCTTTCTCTCTTTCTCTTTCTCTTTCTCCTCTTTCTCTTTCTCTTTCTCTCTCTTTCTCTTCTCTCTCTCTTCTCTCTTTCTCTTTCTCTTTCTCTTTCTCTTTCTCTCTCTTTCTCTTTCTCTTTCTCTTCTCTCTTTCTTTTCTTTTTATTTTCTTTTTCTTTGGTCTCACTTTGATTCCTGGTAGATAAAGCTTGTGAATCGATGTATATGTAATTTTTGCTCATTATAATACAGCTTCAGGTTCTGCAAGTTTTTAATTAGTATTTATAATGCCTCTGAAAGTACTTGCACATGAGAATTACCAAGATGGTACTTCACAAGATCCCATAGATATAGCCTTGCTCTTGGCTCCTCTTTGGAAGAGACTGAGACAGAGATAGAGACAGGGTGACGATGGGATCAAGCCCACTCTTAATTCACTAGTTATGGTTTCTGTTCAAAACCTAGAGTCTCCAGGTATAATTACTTCTCTGTATATCTTCCGGCCGAACATTTCTTTTCCTGTACTGTACTAAACTGCCTTAGCTATTTTATAAAAGCTAAGTATTTCACTAAGCTCTTGCAATATTGAAAGAATCTATATTCTGCGAATTTGAAAACATGTCAGCCCACCTAAATTACATATTGATCAGGTTTAATTGCATGCCACCCATCAGTATTAGGTTTGAAAATTCATAAAAGAGAAATAATGCACTCTTTGTGGATGATTACTTCTGGGGCATTTAAATGAATTCCATCACTTAACCTGGGCCGCGACAGATTATTGAGTCTTGCCACCCAGCCATTCAAAGACCAATGCAGTAGAACAGCTGCTCTCCAACTACCAGAGAACAGCAGAGTGCAAACAATATAAATTTATATAGATTTTCTTTTAAGGAAAATAGCAAAGTAAAACATTAAAAGTAAACATTCATTTTTCAATTGCTGCCTGAATCACCCTCCTCATTGTCTACCTATATAAGCATTCATTTTTAATTCTTTTTGGATTTCAGGCATCCTTTTATTTTAAGCAGTAATTCACATCTTAATTAATATATGGTAATCCAAGAGATAAGCAAAGATAAATGATTCACAGCTTGGTTTTATTTGTTAAGGTTAATTTTTTATGCAAGTGCATAAAAGGATTTTAATGCTGATTCATTAGTGGACAAACCATTTAATTTTCTTAAAAAAAAAAATACTCCAAAGTTTTGTATTGTCAGTCGTAAATGCTCTTTAAAAGCTGTCTTCTCATGAAGGTCACATTGGCTAAGAAAATGAGTTTATCATTAGTTTCCAGGACGTTCTTTACATTTAGAAATTATGTTTGTTGGTATTGGTTGTGTTTTGAGAAATTGTGCTTATGTATGTTTTTCTTTACAGATTATCAATACAAAGTAAAAAGAACCAGTTAAAATCATTGGGCTTACTTGGATAATAGTTTAAGAGCTACATTTTATTTAGACACTTTGAGGTAATAAATATCTGTGAGCATAATTAACTGTCTTTATCTAGGGCTAGTCCTGGAGATGCTGCTTTAGGACCTTCTGCATTGTCTTGCTTCAATGCTAACGGTCAGTTTTTCCTTGAGAGTTATTTGGGTCTGTGAGGTATGCTAACAGGATTGTTTTTAAATAGTGGGTTATTATATGGAGACACTGAACAGATGCATCACATTGTCTCATGCTTGGCACAAACAAAGCTTCGTGTTTTATTCTTTATGAAGCAAAGGTAATGCTGTGTAAATGAACTCTCTTGACAAGTCTGACTTCATTGTTTATTTGGCTGAAATTACAGTTGTGGTGGGTAGGAAGTAATGGTCCGCAGCGGCCAAGGGGCACAGTTATATCTTGAGTCTTCACTTAGGTCACAACTGCATCAGGATCTTTTAGGAGAATCAACTATCAAATCTAAGACAACTCAGAACACAATACCTTAAAATATTGGTGTTTTTACCTCTTGGTCAAAGACAAACACCGGCTCTCTCCGCCTGTATCTAGTTCCACATTGCATGGACACTATATTCATTCAGGACTGGATATAGGCATGCATTATTGTTTTGTGATATTCTTGAGTAGAAAATGAGGACACGAGAGGGAAAGGTACCACAACTGGCAATTTCCCTGTAGGGGACATTTTTTCCACGTTTCCCACATGCAGACGTGGTCGGTTGACCATACAATCAGATAAACCACGTTTACTAAAATTTCACCAACTTTTTATCAAAGAGCAGTGATTTTACTAACTTACTATTTACTAATTACTTATGTTGTAGTAGAGCAAATCTACCTAAGGTGTCTACTTTTTTCCAAGTCTCTATGAAAAACTAGGGAAAAGCTTATAGCCAGCGAAAACTTTGAATTTTCTTTCTTTAGAAAACTTAAAATCCTCCCCTGATGGATTGTCATTATGAGTCAAGGAAGGATTGATTTTACTTTTGGCTATCGAAGAGCAGAGCACAAAATGAAGTGTCCATAGAAAGAAATTGTCTTAGAGCATAATCATGAGGGATGAGGGGTGGAGGGAGAGGACGTTCTTTTACTAATGAGAAGAAGGAGATTGAAATGCGCAAAATAAAATTGATTCAGAGAACTAAGAGAAACCAGGTTGACACTTAAATAAATTAGGCTGCATACAAATGATACTAAAATAAAATATGGGTCCATACAGCTTAAGGCTTTGGCAAGCAGCCACCAGAATGTTGTGTGACAGAGGTGGTCATGGAGGTGGTAGTGTGATAGTAATGATGGTGGTGGTTGGTGGTAGAGGAGGAGTGATGGTTGTGTTGTCGGTGATGATAGTGTTGGTGGTAATGGTGATGATGGTGATGGTAATGGTGGTGGTGGTGGTGGTGGTGATGGTGTTGGTGTTGATGATCATGGTTGTGATGTTGATGGTGGTGGTGGTGATGGTTGTGGTGGTGGTGGTGCTAATAACAGTGGTGGTAATTATGGTGGAAGTGGTAATTATGAATGGATTCATAAGAGGCAGCATTGTGAAGAAGCATACAGATATAATATAGAGAACCTTACAGAGAAAGTTCTCCATTATAGAAGGGACAACCAACTTGAAAAATAATCAGTTGGTAGAATCTTGAATCTTAAAACAGTTTCTAACTGATATTTTCCATACATTTCAGAAAAGTAATAATCATCCCATTTGGGAACTTAACATAGAAGAGTGTCAACAGCGTGTGCTTTGATCCAGAAAACAAGTTCAAGACCTGGCTTTTACCAACCGTATGAACCTCGTCAATTACTCACAATTCTATGTTCTTCATGTGTAACCACAGTAGTAATAGCTTGGCCAAGTTTATCATTTGGGCTAAAAAATAAAATATGTATAGGTCAGCCTGGATGGCTCAGCCGTTTAGAGCTTGCCTTCAGCCCAGGGTGGGATCCTGGAGACCCAGGATTGAGTCCATGTCGGGCTCCCCGCATAGAGCCTGCTTCTCCCTCTGCCTGTGTCTCTGCTTCTCTCTGTATGTCTCTCATGAATAAATAAATAATTTTTTAAAAATGTATAAATCACATAGCCTAGTGTTGATGCATATTATGCATTTAATAAATATTTCCTATCTTACTATTTGCTGAGATGTTTATAAAATATATCACAACTCCAGATTAGGGAATATATTATAGAAATAATGGGATTTACCATTATCTATAAATACATTAAAAATTAGTTTGTTTTACAGGATGGGGGCATCAAAACCAAAGAAATAGTTATCTTGTACTTAATAATTGAACCATGTTACATTATAAAATTATACTTACACTAATTGCAAGATATGGCAGACAATTTATTATTAAATTTCACTTTGCACAGTTTCTTTTCCACATTTCTAATCTAAAATTTTAAATCTAAAATATCTAAAATGTTTAGATATTTTTTATCGAAATTTTCAATCTAAAATGTCAAAAAAAAGCAATGTCCTTATGTAATTCGTGTGGTTATTTAAAGATACTTCTTATACTGTGCCATCTTAGAGTAAAATTATTCATATATATTGTGTACCGTCTTCTTTACCTTTGAGTTATTTGTTTACTAGTGAGAGAGGCCCAAATCAAACTACCTTTGTAAGAAAGTTGGTTTCATTCACTCAAGTACCAAGCCACAGAACATCCAAAGGCAGCATTTAGATGCAGAGAAGGGAATATTTCTGTCTTCCAACTTTTTTTTTTTTTTTTGGCATGTGGTAGATAAGCACTCAATTTCTCCCTTTTGAGTTGAGAAGAATATCTTTCCTTAGGGGTGGAAGAAAAAAAGCATTAACAACTGCCCCTAGAAGCTCCTGGCTCAAGCATGGAGGGAACGGTTTCACATATGAACTGCCCACCAGAGTAGACCAAGTAACACCTGCCCTCCAACTGTGAACTGTTATATTCTGTTTCACAAAAATCACCAAACCAATCATTGTCCAGTTATCATAAATATGAATACTAAATTATAGCATGGTTATTCAAGAAGATGCAGAGTACATTTGAGATTTTGTAATATAGCTTTAAAGAAATGTGGCCAAATACTTAGAAGACTCCAGGAAATGTTCAAATTTGTCTCAACAACCATTTGTCATTTATTCTCAGTGTTCTTTGTCCTTATCCTCGAAGTTCTTGGTGCTATAGGGTTTTGCAGTAACAATCTTCTTTATCTAGTGGATAAATCAATAACAAATCACTTATTCCTTAGTACCTGAGGAACAGAGTCTGCAGAAGTCCTAATGTGCTTTTTGGTGTACCAAATTAAAGCGTGTCCACAATAAATCATTCCCAACTGTTCTCTGATGAATTCTGAAGTGGCTGATGCCTTCAGTATACTGTAAATATTTCTCCTCTTGCGTGGCTGCCTTTGGTAAATGTCCTTCTGTCTTCAGATCAGCCGCAAAGACATGCTTTTAATAAATTCCTAACCACTGTTTTATTGTAAGTTCTCATAAAGGCTACATTTGAAAAAAAATCATAAAAACACTTTACCTTTGGGAATGGAGAAAAATAGAAATAAATGAAAGTAAAATATTTAGGGGAGCTAATTGAATGGGCATTTCATAACTGCATTTGTTTTATGAAAATTTCTGTTGTGGGGCAGCCCTGGTGGCGCAGTGGTTTAGTGCCGCTTGCAGCCTGGGGTGTGATCCTTGGAGACCCGGGATTGAGTCCCACATCGGGTTCCCTGCATGGAGCCTGCTTCTCCCTCTGCCTGTGTCTCTGTCTCTCTGTGTGTGTGTGTGTCTCTCATGAATAAATAAATAAAACCTTAAAAAAAAAAAAAAGAAAAGAAAATTTCTGTTGTGGATTGAATTGTTTCCCTCTAAGAAGGCACGTGTGAGTCCTAGCCCTTAATACCTGAAGATGTGACCTCATTTTGAGATAAGGGCTTTATAGAGGTAATCAAGTTAAAATGAGGTCACAAGGGACCCTATTCCAATATGGCTAACGTCTTTACCAAAGGGAAATTTGGATAGAAAGAGACACACATGGAGATGGGCAGAGGGAGGTAGACTCATTTTATGTATGTATTATATACAGTCATTATTATTAACTTCCCATTGGAAGATTAAGATAAGATTTGGTGAAAGAGGAAAGGGCAATGTCCACATTCCTTATCTGTCTTGAACTCAATCATTATGTTTAAACACTTAACAATGTCTTTAAATCATGTGAAATGAGTACCTCAGGTTGGGTTTAGAGCAGATAGCTTTCACTCCCTTGATTCAAATCCCATTTCCACAATGAAGGCCTGAGCATTATCACTTTAGATAAAAGTTACTTTGTCTCTATAAGGTTAGCCTATCTATCAAAAGATCATAACTAAAGTGAAAGATTATTTATATAACATGCTTAGCACATAGTTTGTGTCATATAAAAAGCTATAAATAAATATCACCAATTTTTATTACCAAATTCATAATTTCATGTTCATAACAAATTTCAAGAGGTAACTTTTTAGGATCGTTTTATAATCATTCTCACTTTAAAGGTAACACCTGACTTCTTGGGAAAGGTAACATTCACGTACCTAAGGACATAATATGGCCCATTTACTGATACAGTCTAGCAGGACCTGAAAAACAATGAGATCAAACAAATTATAATATAATACAGGCTTTGGGATAAACACAAAAAGGAATACAGCCATGTCTGCAACGTGAGATATGAAACACTGATGCTCTGGACAAGTCTCAGGTGCCAGGCTGTGATGCGTAGAAGACACCGTAGGTGGGGAACAGCATGGGAAAGAGCCGGGTTTCCAGGAGAGGGTGGAATGATCTAACTCAGAGGTTCCGACAGGGGGCGATTTTACTCCCCCGAGGACAGTGGACAATGTCTGGAGACATTTCTGATCGTCACAGCTTCAGGGAGGGCGTGCTATTGGTCAGAGATACAGCTAAGCCTCCTGTCAGGTACAGGACAGCCCCCACGATGCCACCTGGCCAGGAACCACGGGTTCAAACTGCCAGGAGTGCTGGGCTAACAAATCTGTTCTAAGTCTGTTACGCATTATTGGTTCACTCCATTATTTCTCAGTCTCTGTATCACGGAACTTTCAACAAACCCAAAGTGAACAGGTACAACCATGGCCATGGACAGATCTCACCACCCTGAGCCTGTTTCAGCTCCAGCCGCTGCTGCCCCATCCCTGCTTTGCAGATAAGGAAAACGAAATGCCAACTTGTAAAGGGACCTGCTCGTAGTCCTACGCAACCCGCAGGAGGTCATGGCTCGAAAGGGGTCAGCTGGACCAGGGCAGCGATAACCTGTCAGTCCAGGGCACTTCCCATGAGGCTGAAAGCAAAGCATGATCTCCAATCTTACTGTAACTCCTGCAAATAGAAAGGACAATCTCAATGTGTAATTCACTATTAGTGCTCTATCTAAAAACAGAAATTATTCAAAGTGGCCTTATTAAGAGAAAAAGTCCAGTTATTGATTCAAAGCCTGAAGAAATTTATTGAATGTGCCCACATCGGAGTCCTGTAGGAACAGTGGATGGGCCCCACAGCAGACACTAACGGCCCCCCTACAGCAGACGCATGCCTCCCCCCCCCACCTCCCGGGGAAGAGGGCTCACAGACCCCACTCGGATAATGTCGGCAGCCCCCTCAAGCCTGAGCTCTGAGTGGCTGGAGACCAAGTAAAATGTGCCTCTCGAGCCATAAGCAAGATGTGGAACTCTGATCCATGCTCCAGTGTGGATTGGCTTTGAAGGCCCGACACTGAGTGAAAAACAGCCACACACACAAGGCCACATATTGTTTGGTTCCCTTTATATGAAACGTCCAGAAGAGGCAAATCCTTGGTGATGGAAAGCAGAGCAGAGCATTGGTGCCAGAGAGCTAGGGAGGAAGCCAGTAGTAGGGAGGAGGACGAGGCACACAGAGTGGATATGAGGCTTCTTTTCGGGGTGATGGAAGCATGCTGGGGGTGGATGAGTTCATGTGCCACAGGGGTACCTGTGATGCTGAGAACAAAGGCAGAAGGAAATGTACACCAAATTCAAGGTCCAGGTATAAATTCCTCTAGGAAACTCCCAACTGTCTTAAAGTGAATGCCTTGCTAGAGGGAAAAACCACATCAGCTTGACAATAGCCAGGCCTCCAGGATCCCTGAGTCTTCTTAGCATATGCAAGTCCTTTTGGGAAACTTCCCTCATCTTTACTACCCCCAACCCCAAAGTCTGTATTCAGTGGCTCCTTACAAGCCCAGGCAGCCAGCTCTTTCTGCCCAGGGGTCTTGTCCTCCTGCTGTAATAAAAACCACTCCCCCCCCTCCCCCCACTCCGACCTGGAAGATGTCTCAAGAATTCTTTCTTGGCCATTGGCTCTGAATCCCAGCAACAACATTACTCAAAAAACTACATCACTTGCACAATCTTGTAAATGTGATAAAATTGTCAAACCACACACTTTAAAAGAGCGAATTTTATGGCTTTTGAATTGCACTCAACAAAACAAATCCCCCACCCCCCCAGCCCACAACATGAACCCTGAGGCTCTGTGCTAATGGTTCTAATGCTCTTCTTCCTTTCTTCCTTCGAGAACCTTCAGGAAGATGTAGGGTGTGCCTCACACAGATGAAGTGCACAGCACATTTCTCTTGGCCTTTTGGGCCCCAGCAGCCTCCAGAGGACTACCGCGCCTGTCATCGCCCTGTCTCTGGGACTCGTGCCATACCTCCTGAGCTGCTTTGACCCCCGATTCTACGTGTGCATCTCTCGGCAGAAGGTGCATGCAGTGGTTTGCGATGTGGGGAATTACACGAGCTTCGAGGATTGCCGCAGTAGCCAGCTGGGGAAGAGTCTGTGTGATTGAACTCCCGAAGCCTGGCTTGGCAGGAGGTGTGGACAGGGAAGCAGGTGAGAGGGGCTCCAGTGACAGGGCTGCAGAGAATAGGAGCTACATAAAGCCAAGAGGAGAAACAGTGAAATGGTGGATGAAATAGCACCAACATTTCTTTCCGGAAAAAGACAAAGAGCTCACTCTGAGGAAGAGATGGAGTTCTGTTCCAAGAGGGGATGGAATTTGAATGCGTTTGCACGTGAGTTAAACTTCCCCTCACCCTTAATGAGTCTGACCATCCATGGTGGTTGGGGTGACCTGGGGACCTTCTTTGAATGGCTAGCTATCTGTGAGAGAATGAACCCTGTCCTAGAAATGCCAGGGTGTGTGCAAAGGAGGCTTTTCTGTGTTTCATTCTTTCCCACTTGTGAACCCTGAAGACTAGCTTCAGTTTTGGCCAATGGCTTGTGACCCACAGGTAAAAATGCTCTGGAACTCACTACCTGCAAACTTTCTGGAAAATGTGGGTATTTTTTGAAGGAGACAGAGGGCTAAGGATGGCGTCCACACTATCCTGAGAATTGGTTTGAGGAACGGTGGTGTCTGAGAAAGAAGTCAAGGGTCTTCAAAACATCCTGGAAAAGTTAGGATGGGAACATGAAGGGACCAGAACCCCGAAGACTGGGTCTTTGGACTTTTTCCTTCCTGTTCTTACGAGGAGTTGTTACCACATCCCACATTCATCCTGCTGGGAAGGGAGCGTTATCCCACCTGGAATAGCAGCAGACGGTAGAAGATGAGACCCCCACACCAGCCACCCACTGGACAGCAGGTGTTAGTCACCTACAGGCAGTGCCGGGGACGGCTGCACCCAGCTGCATGGTGACTGCAGAGCTATACTGTGGCCGGAGGACCCAGGGCTCGTGTGATGGCACAGAGTGGGGGGGCTGACCCCAGTCGAGTGGGGGACCGGCTCTGGGCACTGGGATCCTGGTGCTCACACCCCAGGCTCACAGACATCGGGCAGCACACAGATCCAAGGGTGCCAGGCAGGAGGCCCAGTGCCCACCCCGCGTGATGTGGGCGGCAGCACCTGCCCCGGTCTGCTGTAATGTGGGTGTGCACCCGTCCCCCCAGGCAGGTTCAGAAGGGGGCCTGATGTGGTCCTGGGAACTGCGTATTCATAATATTTGTCCATGTACGTAAAGAGACGAAACCCAGGATGTCCAAAGTTTCCAAGGGAACCCTGGCCGCTGCCCTGACTCCTGGGTATTCAAGACCATTATTCCAAGACGGCAGGGAGGATGCCTGGAGCCCCTGTCCTCCCAGAGCCTGAGTTCATGTGCCAAGCATGTATTTTGATCACAACTCTGAACCTGGACAGACGTTGCAGCGTCCTCTGTGCCCTCACACCTCATAAGCAACGTTTCCATAAATACAGGCATGAGGGAATGCTCGACGGCACGCTGCTGCTTAAATTTCCTTTTTTAACCAAGTACATAGTTTAACTTCATACTTCCAATAATTTGCATCTAGCACTGGCATTGCCAGGACAAGGTCCTCCAGCACTTTGAACGCATGATAACCAGATTACTTTCCTACGTTCGGGCTGCTTTTGCTCAAACTACTCAGATTATGAAGACACGTGTGTATTCTATAGTAATTAATTCCCTGAATTTCTTTTTTTTTTTTTCAGATTTGTTTATTTGAGAGAGAGAGAGAGAGAGAGAGAGATTATCATGGAGGAGAGGGAGAAGTAGACTCCCCACTGAGCAGGGAGCCTGGTGCGAGGCTCAATCCCGGGATCCTGAGATCATGATCTGAGCCGAAGGCCAACACTTCACCGATAGAGCCACCCAGTGGCCCCAATTTCCTGAATTTCTAAGACAAACTCTGTCGGAGAGACCAGCTGAAGGAACCCACTGCTGACCAGGGCGATGTCTCTTCTAAATGAGGACAATTGTGATTAACTCGGTGACCAGCCAGCGCCAGCCATGCTCCCACCGGTGAAAGCAGGTTAGTCTGATTTTCTTTTCTTTTTTCCTCTAGGTGTTTACATTTCTAATCATGGCAAAATTCAGATAGGCAGTTAGGCAGCCGCGTGGCCATAAACTGCAATGTGTTATGTTGCAGAAATGGAAGTGAACATAGCTCTAACTGCCCTGCTCTGGCTTGTGTGACCATCTTACTCCACCGACTTCTAGACACCGAGTCCAGGGGGCAGGGGGCATGATTCTGCCACCCAGAGCAGGTTCATCAGATGCATCCAAGTTTTGCACATACGTTTGAAGTGATCTGTCTCCCGCTGAAGCTGTCATCCTGTGGCATCAAGACTAGGAATCGCAACTATGCTTTGATCTTCTCCCAAAAGCAAGAGGATCAGAGCTGGAAGTTGGCAAAATTCAGGTGCGGGATGGAGGGTGTTGACTTCAGAACATGTTTGTCATGAACATTGACATGTAAAGTTTCCTGTCTTCATAAAGTTTTGCTGAATCATATAGAGGAATATGCTAAATACAGCTTCCCTGGGAGCCAGAAAGCTAAAGCACCCAGTTATTTGTGTATTTAGGGCTTGTTCTAGGTCTTGTGTGTTCAGTGGTAAGTACGAGGCCACTAAGAGATTGTGAGTCTCCTCTGAAACCTTTCTAATTCTTAAGAATCATTTCAAATTTACTTTGTAGTGCTTTGGGGGCATCAGGTGTTTTAACTTTTCCCAAATCGTGTTTCTGCAGCCCTTTGAACAATATTGAAGATGTTTATTTCATGAGATGTAGCAGAAGACAACAGTGTCTTTTAAACAGGTCATAGTCAGAGCCCTGGCCTGAGATTCATGGGACCCCAACAAACACTTCACATACAGACTCCAGAAAAGGCACAGTCAAGAAAAAGGTAAAACAGGACTCAGAAAGGAAGGTTTTATGTACCTTTCTTCTTTAACCACCTCTGAAATGTGCACCTGTATTAAGGGACTGCCATCTTCTGTTGCAAAGAATGGATTTGGGATCCTACAGCCTGCCGTGGAATCAAAACCTCCTGTTGACACAGAGGAGGACCCCACAGCGTCATTTCAGGTGGGTAATTTCTGGAAACCTCAAGGTAGGTGACAATTGGTCAGACGTGATGGTGTCAAATATCCACAAGGCACACGGTGGGTAATTAGCGAATGTTTGTTGAGCAAATAAATAAATGAGCACAGAAATATAAACTACAAATAACACAGATTTCTCTAATCTCTTATAAACTCCATCCTGAAGGGTTTCTCATTAGATGAGAAAATCAAGCCTGCGAGCCACCACGTGGGTACGCCAGGCTGCACACTTTTCAGAAATATGCCTTTTATCACCAGGTTGTCCCAGCTGCCAGCCCACATTCGTTTTCTTTTTCTTTCTTTCTTTCTTTCCTTCTTTCTTTCTTTCTTTCTTTCTTTCTTTCTTTCTTTCTTTCTTTCTTTCTTTCTCTTTCTTTCTTTCCTTTCTTTCTTTCTTTCTTTCTTTCTTTCTTTCTTTCTTTCTTTCTTTCTTCTTCTTCTTCTTCTTCTTCTTCTTCTTCTTCTCTTTCTTTCTTTCTTTCTTTCTTTCTTTCTTTCTTTCCTTTCTTTCTTTCTTCTTTCTTTCTTTCCTTCTTTCGGCTTTTCTTGAGTTTTATGATGTTTTGCCTTAGAAGCTGGTGAGTGCCTCAGAACTCTTTAAACTGTGGATTAATCTGTCTCGGAGGGTGGAGATGGGGACAGGCTGCAAATAAGTCTTCAGTGACTCCTAGAAGCTGAGCCAGGAAGCTCTCTCCCAGACCATGCATACTCTTTGATTATGGATAAACCAAATGGCCTCCTTATTTCATTGGCCTCCTTTTCTCCTACAACGGTCTCTTTGTCAAAGTTTCAGAGGACTTACTATCTCTCCAGGGGTGCCTGGGGTACATCTAACTCAGCAGGTGCTACGTTTGTTAGATTAATGTCTCTCTACATGGATGTCAACATCTGTTGAGACTAATCATAAGTGGTGAAAAATCAACATAAAAGTGATAGGAGATAAATGGAAAAGTGGGACAAAATAACCAATAACATGGTTAATCCTAGTAAAAACTCCCACGGTGATATTCTCAAGTGTTTTCTGCTATATTCATTGTCATTGTGTGTATAAAGCCACAGAAATAGAAAATGTGATTTCAAATGCCTCTTTCAGGGAAAAAATTGACTTTTTGGCTGTTCTTTTCTCTGCCATAAATTTTCATATTTTCTTGTGTCCCTGTAAAGATTTTTAGAAAATGGTTGAAAGGAGTTAAAGACCTTGTGGAAGAGAACAGGTACTTTTGATCTGGTACTGTTTGAGGTTGGGGGAATAGGGATGACTGCCTGATGGGGTCCTGCAATGAATACCTTTATTGTGTACTGAAAAATTAAATTTTGTACTGACTTGTGTGTGTCTGTGTGTGGGTGTGCTCCAACTAGGACCCTGTTCACACCAGCATCACTTCATTTTTGTTTTCTGTTGTGGGTTTGAATGCACACACATTTTCTCCAGCCTCTGCTCTTCACTTCATTACCCAATGGCGCAGGGCCGTGTGCATTGTGTGGACGTGCCCTTACCCAGCGAAGGAATGGGATTTGCCACTGTTGTTCCTACAGGGACCCGGATGGCGAGATATCCCAACATTTGTGACCATCCCACCACCTCGCAGGACTGGTTCTCACAAAGCAAGATGCATTTCACACAGTAGTTTAGAAAATGGTCCCAATTTGAATGGAGGGCAAAACTAGCATTCCCTGCCCCCAATGTTGTGTCCCTTTCTATCCATCATTATTAATTAGTTTTGGTATGGTGACCAGAAGTTGTTCACACTTTTCTTATCCTTCTGCACAATTATCGAACATATAAATTCCACAGATACCCCCACCTCACCTCTGGGATCTTAAATTGTAGAAAAATTTGTGAAGTTCTCATGAAATCCAACTTATTAAACAATTCCCTGGCCCTCACAGCATTGCTCAGGACATCATTAAATAATATAAATAATAACTATCTTCATAGTTTCTCCTTCTGGAAAATGAAACCTAGGAGGCCATTGTCTTTCATTCCAACACCTGGAGTTGAGTCCAGGAGCCATTGGGTCTACACAGTGAGCCCTTCAAGACCAGTTTTAAACCAGCAAATGTCTCCCTGGATGTGATGTAGTTTTTTGTTTTTTTTTTTTAAGATTGTATGTATGTATTTATTTATTTATTTATTTATTTATTTATTTGAGATACAGACAGAAGCAGAGACACAGGCAGAGGGAGAAGTAGGCCCCCTGTGGGGAGCCTGATGCGGGACTCGATCCTAGGACCCTGGGGTCATGACCTGAGCCGAAGGCAGACACTTGACCACTGAGCCCCCAGGTGTCCCAGCCCTGATGTTTTTTATCAGCACTGTTTGTTTATTGTTATTGCATGCCTGCAATGCATCGTGTGCTTAATGAGCACACTGGTACACAACAGTGGTCCCCACTTAAACATCAGTCATGAGGAGGGCTGGGCGCTCTTCTGCCCTAGGCAGCTTTCTGTCTCCATCCACCCCTTGCACATGGGTCACTGCTACATTAGTCAACTTCAAGAAAAACTTTAGTGGTTCAAGGAACAGGGTACCCAAAGTAGCCACTCCTTTGGTCATCCTCCTGGTAAAATGTCAAATCTTCTTGACACACAAATTCAACTGAGAAGTTCAAAATAGAGCCTGAGTCATTTTCACCCAGGCCACTGGTCTTCAAAAAATTTGCTCAAATACCTCCATGAGGGGTGTCTGGGTGGCTCAGTTAGTTAAGGGTCCAACTCTTGGTTGTGGTTCAGGTCATGATCTTAGGGTCCTGAGATTGAGCCTCGCATGGGCTCTGCACTCAGTGGGGAGTCACCTTGGGATTCTCTCTCTCCCTTCCCTTCTGTCCCTCCACCACACACTCACATGCACATGTTCTCTCTCAAATAAATAAATTAATCTTAAAAAAAGAAAATATTTTTAAGCCCATGTATCCCTCAAATTTTAATCTTGAATCCCAAATTTTTACACTCTTTTAAAATAGTTGCAAAAAAGTAATTTCTTTTCCTGACCCCAATATTTTTATGTATACTTCACAGCAGCCTCTCAGCTCCCCTTTGAACGTGGAAGTCTCTCTCTCCAGGGCACAGTCTTGCCATCCACACAGAATTTCCTGTGGCTCCTGTGCAAGGACAAGCATGAATATACTTTCCCGACACACCCTCCAAATTCGACAGAAATTACTCAAGCGTTGTCAAAGGCACAGTGATCTATGCCTTCTCTGAACAGATACCTCATGTTAATTCGGACAATGACAATGATGGGTCTTCCATTTCTGTTTTGTGGCTTTAGAAAACAATTGATAGGAATCTGGAAAACTTTGATCCTTTCTTTTGCTCCCACCTGAGGAAATGACCCTGATAAAACATGTTTTTGTTTGTTTGTTTTTGTTTTTTTGTAGCATACAGGTGAGGGACACCCCTTCCACCTGGGTGATGCTCAATTGAGTAGATAAATGAAAAGTGATCACAACAAAGAAAAGTGGGAAAAAAAGGAGCTTGAAGTGACTCAGGGGATAGTCCACTCTGAGATAAGTGAAAAAATGTTAGTTGGTATTAAATGAAACTATTTTTTTAATAGAATTTCCAAGTCCTCCTATGGCAGTGAGAGAAAACAGAAGAATCAAAAGAAGCCTTTATTCAATGCTTGCTATATGTCAACCAATATGTTAAGTAATCTCATCCATCTCCACATAACCTGATGAACCAGGTCCCTGTTTTATAGATTAAGACACTGAGAAAATTTGCCAAGACAAGTGGAAGGTCCATAATCTTAACGTAATGATCTGCCACAAGCCCTTACTCTTCATCACAATCGTGTTATCATGATCCTTTAGATTTTATAATTTATTGTACTCACACAAGTCTTGATTCTCTAAAGCTACCAAAATTAGGGAGTGTTTCTTCATACATGGAGAGGAAAAAGTTTATTTTCAATCATTCACATGATACTAACATGTGTCCAAAAGATCTGGATCAATTGGGTGTGGATTTCTCCAGAAAACTCTTCCCAGATTGCCCACATATGGAAATTATCTCTCCGAGGTCAATCACAACTCTGAGTGTCTGGAATACAGACCGTTAGAACATTAATCACTGATGTAAATATCCTCTCTCACCTTCCTTCTGCACAGCTCATACTAACTTCCACTCAGAAAAACCTACTAAATTTAACAATTACAAAGAAATTCTCTTCCCCCTTTCCCTTTTTTGAGAAAGACATATGAGCATGAAAATCACTAAGCACAAAACATAAAGTTTCCTTGGAGATGAATTTGTTTTGAAGAAATGTAAACCTGGTTAGAACTTTAGGAAAATGTGTGTTATTTGATGTGTGACCTTGGCGCAAGTCAGCATGCTCTCAGGAGCAGAGTGTGCATCAGCATCGATGACTGATGGGACAGTAGGTGTGAATGTGGACAACATCTTAAGCAGGTGACCCCAGTGCAGAGCCACAGGATGGTTTCTGAGCAATTCAAAGAGCCAAACGCACCTCCACACTGTGTCAGGATGGAAAAGCCACACCATTCCACTGTGGCCTCTGCTGGTCTCCACCCAGAACGCTATCATCACCACCACCAGCATGAGAATCTTTTTGCCTAGAAGCTTCTTCACTCAATTCAACAGTCTTTAAAATAGTAGCACAAGGAATTATAAAAATAAAAGCAGTTGATCTTATTGAGTGCTCAATATGTGTGAGGCCCTGAGCAGAAGTCACCATGGATCAGCTCATTCCCTCCTCTCAGGTACATTCCAAGGGCCGTCCTGCTGCTTTAAGGACGTGAGACTGACACTGGGAGAGATCGAAGGAATTGCTTGGTGGGAAGAGGAGCCTGATGGCAAGCCAAGCCCCTATCAGCCACACCCTTGGAGCTGACATGAAAGCTCACCCCACTTTTGAAAATGGTTACTCTGTGTGAAAATTAAATTTGGTGGATGTAACATGACCATTTATCTCTGATGCCTCCTTAACCACTGCTCAAAGTTATAGTAAAGGCACAAAAATGGGAAAACAGTGCAAATGAGGACAGAGCAAATAGGAAAGGAGACGGCAGCACAGAGTTCATTGAACATGTGCACACTGGATAGTGTGCATGCATGTGTGTGTTGGACAGTGTGTGTGTGGTGGACAATGTGTGCATATATGTGTGTGCTGGACAGTATGTGCACATGTGTGTGTTCTGGACAGTGTGTGCACGTGTATGCCTGTCTGTGTGTATACGTGTGTGTATGTCTGCTGGACAGTGTGTGCACATATGTTCCTGAAAGTCTGTGCACATGTGTATGTGTGTGTGCTGGACAGTGTTTGTACACGTGTGTACATGCTGGGCAGTTCACAGCAGGTGCTAAGTGACATAGCAAGAAATGGAAACCACACATGTACCTGCAGGAGGGTGACCCTGCAGAACATGGAAAGGATGGGCAGGCACTGCAGGAATGGAAGCAAGGGGGAGGGCAGCAGCTGAAAACACATAACAGGAGGCCGTAGGGCCCTCAGGCTCCCTCACCCTTGTCAGGCCCAAACCCAGAGGAAACAGGTCTATTCCCTGGGGATGTTAAGCTTGGTCTTGGAACCAGCAGGAGTGGAGAGGGTCACAGGAAGAAGCATGCAGGCAGAGGCACATGAATGCTTATGTAAGATTGAGAGGGTCTATAGCCCTCTTCTGCTTCCCCACCGATGGCAGGATAGTCCGCGACCAGACACACGCACACTGCAAGTTCCCATACACACATGTACACATACACACACACACAAAGCAAAGTCTTACAAAATTCGTTGAGGAAACTTAACAATCAAGAAGCAAGAAAATGTCAATTATAGGAATCAGGTTTTCCAAAGTGAAAAATCCAGCTTCCTGCTGAATCTTGTTGTAATAAATCCCATCACTTAACTGGCCTATCCACCTGCACAGAGCTGACAGTCCCAGCAGGTGAGGATCATCAGACCTCTGTAGAAAGCTTCAACCTGAAGGAGAGATAGGAGAGAACCCCAGGCAGCCAGATCTAAGACAGGGAGAGAATGAAACATGATTAGAAACTAAAACAGCCTCAGACAAATAAAAAGATGTTGTATCCATAAAACAAGAACAGGTATTACAGGAAAGGAATAAGGTCATACCATAACTGTTCTTGGGGTTTGAAAACACGGCAGCCATGATCTTTCCAAAAATAAAATGTTTGGAAGGTAAACTGGGGGAAAAAAAGCACCAAGAAAATAGAACAAAAAGGTAAAGAAATGACAACGAGACAAAAGATAAGCAAATGAAAGGAGTAATTCCAGATCCTCCTAAAAGGTTTTCAAGGAAGAGACTAAAGGCGTTTGCCCAGCACAGTGAGTCCTGGCTCTGGATCAGATGCCACACTGGTTGAGTGTCCCACTGGATTTAGAAGGAAAAAATCAGGGGAGGGAGGCAGGGAGGGAGGGACAGAGGACACCCACACCAGGACACACCTTAGTGAGTTCAGAACCCAAGGGTAAAGTTCCCCCAATCTCCTGCCAGAGCGCTGGGAGTGTGGAAATGGGTTATTTAGAAAACAGAAGGAACAGGAACAAAATCATTCTTCCCAGAAGCAACGTGGGAAGTCAGAAAGCTTCAGAGTCTTGCAGTAAAGTTCTGAGGTGAAGCCCCTTGGATCCTGTCCTGTGGAGCACAGGGCAGCTGCAGTTGTGAAAGTGAACTAAAGACATTCGAGACACTCCAGGACTCAGCAAACCACCTTATTTTCACTGGTTCTCAGTTTAACTCCTGAAGGTACAAGAGTGCGGCTGGAGGAAGGAAGACCCGGGGTGAACAAACCTCGTTCTGAGTGAAGGGGAAGCAGACCTGGGCACAGCTAGGCCGCTGTGGAGCAGAGGGTGACAACCAGGGGGAGACGAGCACTCCCTGGGGTTGGCACAGGCAGACAGAGGGAATTTGAAAGAAGGGAGAGCACTGGAAGACGGCGTGCAGATCCACGAGGGCAAGGGATGATGCAGGGCTAAATGTTCAGCAAACGATAATACCGGGCAGTGACTTAGGAGGAACAAATGTCAGCTGTGCAAACATGGGGGCCTCTGTCGTACTGCCCAGCCTGCAGGAAGGTTCCAGGTGCAGCGCACGGGCCAGCAGAAGCCCCTCCAGTGCTCCATCTGCTGCACATGGGAAGGTAGAGGCTCCCCGGCCAACTCCGAGGGCACCTGCCAGGACAGGAGGCTCAGTGGGTAGCGGCCACAGACGTGTGTCAGGACTCAGCAGCGTACGCGCAGCGGGCACACATGGGGGGTTTCTGTATTTGAAGAAACCGAAGAAGACAAATGTTGACAACCATTGCTTCTGAGAAGCAGGAAGTCGCTATAAAATATAAGATGCCATGCTGTTCTCTATCTCGACCCTGAGATTCTCTTTGACTTTTAAATTATGTGCGTGTGTTTGGTAAAAATAATGATATTTCATAATTGCATCTTAGTCGAGTTCATGATGACTTGGGTATGGCGTGACCGTCCTTCTGAAGCCTCACAGCCAGAGATACACGATCTGTGCCTCCTTCATTTCATTGAACGTGCACCATTGTGTAGTCGTAGCAAACACATGAAGTCAACTTTTTATTTTTATTTTTTATTTTTAATTTTTTGCTGAAGATTTTCGTTTTTTTTTCATTTTTTTAGTTCATTTATTTATTTATTTATTTATTTATTTTTATAATAAATTTATTTTTTATTGGTGTTCAATTTGCCAACTTTTTAAAATAGGGAAGCTCCTCCAAGGACTTTAATCACTATACAAGGAGATGAAAACCATTAGCCCAAATCACTCTAACCAGGGTCGCCCTGCCTACACTTGGGCAATCCTTGGGCGGACCATGGTGGCAAGTCTGCCCAAAGCAGGGACAGGTGAGGAGACAACAAACACTTATAGAAGATAAGGCTGCATTGGTACAAAAGGATGCGGGCTTCCGCAGTACGATGGCAGATGAAACTAGACCACTCACACAGAAAAGACACAAGTGACCAGTCAATGCTTAAAAATACTTTTCTGACCTTAGAATGCATCAAAAAGGCAAATGAAAATATGAGTGAGGTGCTTTTGCTTTCTGCTGGATGTCCTTCCGAGTGATACTGTATTTTGAGCAATTTATCGTGTAGCAAAAACTTTGACACTTGTGTGTGTTCTTTGGTCAAAAAATTCCTCTATGAAGAACTTATTCTGAGTAGATCTTTGGGAAAGCATTTCTTTTTTTTTTTTTTTAATTAATTTAACACAGAGAGCGAGTGCACAAGCAGGGGGAGCATCAGGCAGAGGGAGAGGGAGAAGGAGACTCTGCACTGAGCATGGTGCCCGATGCAGGGCTCGATCCCAGGACCCTGAGATCATGACCTGAGCCACTGACTCAGCAACCTGGGTGCCCCTGGGAAAAGGTTTCTAAATAAAGGTATAAGTTTGCCCCTCACAGCATGTTCCCTGATTATGAAAGATTGTGGGGAACACACATTTTTCTGGTGCATGGAATGTCAGACAACTATTAATTAGTGATAAAACTGATCTGAATTCAGAAAAAGATGTTTGTAATTTATCAAAGAATATAGGTTATTAACAATGCTCATAGTATGAGTATTAAAGCCTAAGTCTATATACATTTTCTATAGTATTCATATGGTTTATACATTATTTCGTCCTCAGGAAAACAAATAAACTACCCCTAGGTGAAGAGAAGTGAAATTAATGGACAGCAGCTACGTGTGTCATTTTGGCATCACTGTGCCTGAATCTAGAATTTCTGTCTTTTGAAAGATTCCATGGCATGTTGACCTAAGAAGTCACATGGGCTCCCTAGCTCTGATTCCGGACACTCTTCCTGAGCACGATGGGACTGAGGGACAGAGGGCTTAGGGGGGGCCCCGGCTTCCAGGGTGACCCCACTCCCCAGGATGCTGGCCTTCACCCTGCAGCCCTCCCGACCGGCCTGCACACCCGTGTTTCCTGGCAGCCGGCTGCGAGCTTGGCGGCGGGGGCTGGCAGCCTAGGCTCAGAAGCACAGCAGAGGACCGGGGTCACCTGCTTTCTCGGAGCTGCTATTTGGTGAATACGGAGCTGGTTCGCATGGATCCACTGACCTAGAAGACCCTGGATGTAGCATATACACATCCTCTCAAAGTATAGCACACAGAGTTCGTTTGGTCACTGCCAGCCGTGAAAGCTTCACACTTGTGCACTTTGTTTTCCTTATACATTTGCTTTCCAATTTCACCCCGTTCGGACCCACATAAGAGGCCTGATCCATGGAGTGAGCAGCTCAGCACTTATTTTAGTTGCAGAGAGGTTGAGTTCCATGTACAAAGCTTGTTACGATTTGACCTGCAGCAAAACCCAATGTGCCCGTCAGAAATGGAAATTGGTTTCACCCCACAGTCGTGTTTGTGAAGGGCAGCATTCCCATGCAGGGTCCAACACTTCCAGATTTCCAAATTTCTTCTCTCTGTCCCAGCTGGTTGCAACGATGATGATGTGCCTCCGGAAATTGCAATTTCTAGGCAAGCCTGTGGCTTTCTCTATGATGATTTATGAAAGAAAACATTTTGTTCATTTTTCTTTGTGTACAATTACACAAAAGATAAACCAGTTTAGTGATTGCCAAGTGATTGGAAATAACAAGATTAAAAAAAAAGAAAAGAAAAGAAATAAATAGCAGGATTTATCCCAGAAAAAAAAAAATTCCATGAGCTTTTTTTTCCCCCCTGACTTCCTGTCAAGGAGCTCAGGGCACTTCTGATTCTAGGTACATATTTCCTGCTGGGTGAAAACCCTTATCCAGACCTATGGGATCCCGGGACTGCTCCAACAGAAGGATGGGAACTCGTAAGGATGCCATGTATGCGTAGCTACTTTTTAACAAAGAAATTCTGGGAAAACTAGATTTGAAGGGTTATAATGGTGCTTAAGGACCTCATGGATTTTAATGTTTTCTTATAAGGAAAAGTCGGGGAAAATATGTAGCATATTATTACATGAAAGTATTTTAGCTCTGTACATGCTTAAAATAATATTCAAGACTGACTACAGATTTATATAATTAACTACATAATTTTAAAGCTGTTGTAAACAGCTTAATTTTAAAAAGTATGTAAAGTTTTACATATTTCATAGAAAATATCTTTTTCTAAAGATTTTATTTATCTATTCATGAGAGACACAGAGAGAGGCAACGACATAGGCAGAGGGAGAAGCAGGCTCCCTTTGGGGAGCCCGATGCAGGACTCTATCCCAAGACCCTGGGGTCATGACCTGAGCCTATGGTAGATGCTCAACCACTGAGCCCCCCAGGTGCCCCATGATGAAAAATATCTAAAATGGAGCAATGCAGCCTATGTGAGTGTATACATGCACACACAAGGACACACAGGCATCCAGGACTTTTCCTGTAAGAACAACACAGTATATAACATTTTAATTTAAATGTGTCTGATGAACTTTAGGGGGATTCTATTAGGCTTATGAAAGCAAACACAAGATTGACTATTTTCAGCTCACTGTTCTGAGATATGAGTCCATTCTTGTCTTTGCTGACTCCCACCTCTGATCAGGGTCTCCTCATCCGGAAAACAGAGGTCAAAGCACGGACCCCGGCTCTGCCTTGCGAGCATGTGATGCAGCCGGTGCCACGGGCATCAGTCGAGTCAGCTGACCCGGCAGGTGTGCCTGTAGTCGCTGAGCTGAGTCCGAGTGGGCTGAGGTGCACCTGTGCTTCACCGAGGGAGAGCCATGTGAGGGCAGGATGCGCACTGGTGGCCTTGGTAGCCTCTGCATCCCATGTCTGTTCATAGCAGGCAACGCAGTGCCCACCTACTGGGGTAATAAAGCCACCAGGTCCTGAGGGGACTGGAAACCCCTGCACCCTACACTCATGAACTGGG